>NC_084653.1:14137500-14352500 GCF_019802595.1 Syngnathoides biaculeatus | reverse complement strand
GCAGCGACCCCGTCGCCGCCGCCTCCTGGACAGCAACGTGAGAAGGCAGCGACCCCGTCGCCGCCGCCTCCTGGACAGCAACGTGAGAAGGCAGCGACCCCGTCGCCGTCGCCTCCTGGACAGCAACGTGAGAAGGCAGCGACCCCGTCGCCTCCTGGACAGCAACGTGAGAAGGCGGCGCCAGTACCGCCTCCTCCTGGACAGCAACGTGAGAAGGCGGCGCCATCGCCGCCCCCTCCTGGTCAGCAACGTGAGAAGGCGGCGCCATCGCCGCCCCCTCCTGGTCAGCAACGTGAGAAGGCGGCGCCATCGCCGCCCCCTCCTGGTCAGCAACGTGAGAAGGCGGCGCCATCGCCGCCCCCTCCTGGTCAGCAACGTGAGAAGGCGGCGCCATCGCCGCCCCCTCCTGGTCAGCAACGTGAGAAGGCGGCGCCAGTACCGCCCCCTCCTGGTCAGCAACGTGAGAAGGCGGCAGCAGCATCACCAACTCCACCTCCTCCTGGACGGGAGCGTGAGGCGGCTGGGGAACTGTCGCCACCTCCTGGACAGGAACGTGAGGGCGTGCCCGTCGCCGACAGAGCAGGAACGGGGAGCGACCGTGGGCCGGTCGCCGACAGAGCAGGAGTGTGGAGCGTCCGCGGACCAGTCGCCACTGCCACTCCAGAGCACGGACGAGAAGCGGCTGTGGAGACGTCGCCACCTCTTGGACAGCAACGTGAGGCGGCGTCGGGTCGGTCCCCACTGCCACGTGAGCTTGCACTGCATCCGTAGAAACCGCAACGTGGGCGTGGCTCGGTGGCGAATCCGTTCCCAGGGCAACGTGAACCTGAGTAGGCGGAGAGTCAGTCGAAACTGACACGTGGGCGTGTCTCGGGAGCGGGTCAGTTCCAACTGCCACGTGAGCTCTGCTCGGAATCGCCAAAACCTCGCCGTGGGATTGGTGAGGAGGCGGGTCAGTCTCCACAGCTACGTGCACTTGGCGAGGTGGCGAGTCTGTTCCCACTGTGGCGTGCACTTGGCAAGGGGGCGGGTCGGTTTCCACGGCAACGTGAACCTGAGTCAGCAGCGAGTCCGTCACCGTTGCGACGTCAGCGTAGCTCGGCTGGTTCGCCAATCTTTGCCGGACCTGGGCCGTGAGAGCCGCCAATTCCGCACTCTGCCGCTCAATCTCCGCCCGCAGTTCGCGGCGGAACGCCTCGTGATTTGGCGGCACCTCCTCCCTCTGGGCTGGAAGCCTCGCCGCCAGCTCCGGGTCTGCCGGTCTCACCGTTACCGGCGAGGAGTGGGAGGACTGTGTCTTCGTTGCCCCGCAGCGAGAGACACCAGGAAGCGCCCGGCCGGGGCGTCTCCTCTGGCCGCCCCGCGGAGGTCCCGGGTAGATGGCCACTCGGGTTCCCTCCTACCGATTGGTGTACTTTGATCTACCGGGTGAAGACGTTCGGGTGCTGGAAACGCGGGGAGGTGAAACAAACTGACTGGGATGAAAGATCGGACGAGCAGATTCGTAGTCAGAATAATCGTACTCAGTACTAAGTCGTACTCAGGCAGCCGGTCAAACAAATCGTGGTCCTCCTCATATTCCGAAAAGTCAGAGTCCAGAAGAATATGAGGAGCCGGACGGGTCGTGTTCGGGACGTATTCATACCTCGCTGGCGGAGCGTAAGACACGGAAGTGGAGGACGTCAGGGAGCCTACCCGGATTGGACAGGCTTGGTCCTCCGGCAGACGGTCTACCTTGCGTCGGTCCCGGCGACGCCGGGTCTTTCCTGCTGGGTCCTGTGATGGCCAGTTCGTTCTGTCACGTCCCATCGGAACGAAAGGTAGGACCCAAATGCAGGAACTCGGAAGACGCAAGGTACTTCAAGAAGAGACACGTTTATTGTGTGCAGAGGTCGGGGATCGAACAGGCAGTCCGGTTCAGCAGCGGTAGTTGTGACGTCGGGCGAAGAGAACGGATGAGCGGACAGGCAGGAGTCGGTACACGGGGAAACAATCAGCGCAGGCAGAACTATCGAAGGAGTCAGGCTTACAGGGTTGGTCGGAGAACGGACGAAGGTCGGTACACACAGGTTCAGTCAGGAATACGAGAGTGCTGGAACGGGACATAAAGCTCAACGAACTGGCCGCTGACCAGTTGTCACTGGGTCCTAAATATACGGGGGATGATCAGCCCGCATGAGGCACAGGTGTGTGCCTCCCAATTAGCGCACCCGCACAGCTTGTGCTGGAGCGGCAGGATCATGACATAAATAACTTCAAATCCAGTTCAGAAACATTAACTCTGGACCACAATACAGTATATAAAACACTTTAGCTTGCAAAACAAAAATGGATATCCCATCTGAGACAGTGTGGGGTTTTTGAACTGAGCAATTTGGTACACTACCTTATATGATACGATCAGTGCGAGCTGGTTTACTGAAGTGGCTTTCCCAAAACGGGATGTTTGTCGGAAATAGTTTTGCTGAAAAAAAAATCCAGCAGCTTTTCAGCATGACTCGGTTGTAATGTCTTTAAGTGCCGCATGATTTGCTTTCATGCTGTCCACTGCGAACATTTTTTTTTCTTTCCACGTCTCCCACTGTAGTCTCAGTGAAGCCAAGCTTTGTCATATTTCCTCGTTTTAGCTTTCGGGTGACATTCTTTTGTCTCATCGACTTTATGTCTCTCCACCTTTCTTTTCACACCTGTAAAAAAAAAAAATTCACGTTGTCACTTATGTGTTCGTTTGCTGTATTCAGATCGCCAGCTCGGCGCAATAAAAATACCCAATAAAGCTCGTTCACCTACGTCACCGAAGTCACGTGACTGGCCATATTGACGGTCTAGCAAAGCATTCTTCAATGCTAAGTCAGTTGGAGACGGCACGAAAATACGTCATATAGCACGATGCCTAGAGTTTTGTCCGTTCCCGTTAAACATTTACAAGGTGATAATACACGAAGGTATGTGGAAAAATGAGACACTTGGCATAGAGGACCCATAATTAATGCCGAAGTCGATGTTTTCGCCGATAAGAAATTGGATGATTAACCCGCTTCCGCTTGTCTTGGACAGCTGGATCTACACATGTATCTGGTGAGTAACTCATCAAGATTTACATGGAAGAGTTTGAAACCGTAGAAAAGTCTGGACGCATAAAAATACTTTCTGTTCTCAATCACGAATAAATCCCACATAGATATCGAGCCACTCAGATTTTTTCCTTACAAATACCAATATTTAAAGAAATGACCCCCGCTTTTACACAAACTCGCATTCATTAACTATGATTGGGAACAGAAAAAAAGACAGCAAGTCGGCTCCTCTGTACACGAAGTGTGTTGCGGCCACGCATTAAACTTCAGTAAACTTCTCCGTGACAGATGGGTTTTTTTTAAATATGGATTGTTCTCAAATGAATCAATCAAAATAAATTTTTCCCTGTATATGTATTTGTGTCATAGTTGATCGAAGAGTGTGGGGAATGGCACTCACCATGACATCTTTCTTTGCCAACTTTGACCCAATCACATTTGCTTGGGGGAGGTACTAGCAACACTTAAATGAGATGGACAACAGATCGGTTTAGACAGAAGGCCTGCTGAGCTCCTGCTTTTCCATGGACACCGGCGACCAATCTGATCTCTGCTTTCCACAGCAGGCCAACACTTCCTGCAGGAAGCCCTCATCTGATTGGTCTGATGGTGTTCTTTTCAGTGTCCTGCTGTCCGCTGAATGCGTCCTCACTGTGCTGCTCAACCTGCTCGTCATCATCTCAATCTCCCACTTCAGGCACGTGTTCTTTTTCACTCACCCTCATGTTTGAACAGCTTTGCAAGGTTGATCTCTGGCTGTTAATGTTTTATTATTGTCTAATTTCTTTCATGGAAACCGTGATTGCATTGTCTTATTAGAGTGTTTTGAATGATGTACAGCCCCTGATTCTTTGGAAAGTGCTTTGCACAGTGTGTCATATGTGTCACAGATTTTATGATTTTTTTTTTTCTTGGTTTGCAGGCAGCTCCACACCCCCACCAACCTCCTCCTCCTCTCCCTCGCTGTCTCTGACTTGCTGGTGGGCTTTGTGGCGATGCCAGGTGAGATCTATGTGAGGATATCGTGCTGGTTTCTTGGTGACATTGTTTGTTCTCTGTGGAACTACATGTGTTTCACCACAGCATCCTCCTCAGTCGGAAACATGGTCCTGATATCGGCTGACCGTTATGTGGCTATTTGTGACCCTTTGTATTATAATGTCAAAGTTACTGTGAAAAAAATTCAACTTTGTATTTGTCTCTCTTGGGTGGCTTCTCTCCTATACTGTGCCATCCTCTTAAAGGCCCAATTTGATCATCCTGGAATCTACAACTCGTGCCACGGAGAGTGCATCAATGGTTTAGAGATTTACGGAGGCATTCTGGACCTCGTCATAAACTTTGCCCTTCCTCTCAGCATCATCATTACGCTCTACCTGAGAGTGTTTGTGGTCGCAGTTATTCAGGCACGGGCCATGCGCTCGCATGTTAAATGTGTCAAATTACAACATTCTGCCTCTTTCAGAGCGAAGTCATCCGAGTTGAAGGCAGCCAGGACTCTCGGTGTTCTCGTTCTGGTCTTTCTGGTGTGTTTTTGTCCATATTATATTGTCAGTCTGGTGGCTGAAAATGAGAATTTAGGTTCACTGACAAAATATGTTCTTGATTTGTATGGTTTCAACTCATGTGTGAACCCCTTAATTTATGCCTTTTTTTACCCCTGGTTTAGAAAAGCTGTCAAGCAGATTGTTTCTCTTCGCATTGTGCAGCCTGCCTCCCGTGACACCAAGATACTGTAGACTCAGTTTGGTCTCATGGTAGAATCACTTGACATCAAAATCCTTTTGACATATTACTGGAATAAGACAGAGCTGTGAGGTTTTACCTTTGTCTTTTTTTTTTTACTGTCATTAAATGAAATGGCAATGGATATTTGTGAATGAAATACTGTACTGTATTGGGTCATCAGCCAACAATATCAACTGAGGTTTAAATTCACACACTGTACCTTGTTGTTGTGGTTCATGTGCATGCTCCCTCAAATGGAAACAGTCCTCCCTCTCTCTCTCTCTCTCTCTCTCTCTCTCTCTCTCTCTCTCTCTCTCTCTCTCTCTCTCTCTCTCTCCTCTCTCTCTCTCTCGCTCTCTCATTTCCACACAATGTGCAGATGTGCAGTTGAACGCCTTCAAAATTAACAGTGCAAACCACTGCAAAGCTTCGATAAAGACCCCAAGAATAATGGGGTGAATCTGGGTGGGTTTTTTTTATTCTATTCCTTTGCTTGTTCAGTGTTTGCAGTTCAGTGAACATGACAGAGTGGGGAGGAATATCAGCATCCGTATGGCAAGTAGAATGGCTCCCAGTTAATACACAGCAAATTCAAGCCCAGGCGGCAGCGTGTGTTGAAATCTGAGACATCTGTAGACCATTTTTTGATGAATTATGAAGTAGTAATAGAAGTAATATCCTGCCTCCTTTTGTTTTCTCGGATACCTCTGTGACACGGTCCGCTCAATGTAGTCGGAAGCCCAGAAGGATTACAGAACCATTGGGGACATGTTCACGTAGCTGTGACACTGCAAAGCACAGGACAGTGAAACATCCAGTCTTTCTGGTCTTTGTGAGATGATGAAACTTGTTCATTTTATTGTAGAGGGAGCTGTAGATTTGCAACATAAATCAACGAGAGCGGCGTTGGGAATTTTATCTTATGGAGCTTGACCTGTACTCGGCCTCACTTCCCCCTGTGGCGTGGCCTCCATGTGCCATCTATCACAGCCGCTACACTGAACAGTAAATGCTGTGACATTTGATGCAAGAAAGCCTGCTGTCGACTCCTTAATGTTTACTTGGTTTCATTTTGAATGCAGCCCTGATTTTATTCAATATATGAATAAACTTTAGAGTTTGCTCATAAGTTTCATTACTCACGCAGAACATGCAATGTCCACAGAGGCGGGGCCGGGAGTGAACCTGGGTCTTGAGAACTGTGAGGCCAACACTTTACAGCTGCACCACAGTGCCTCAGATTAATGGTTATTTAAATTTAATTATTCAATTTGCCCAAGATATTGAATACAGACAGATTTATAAAAAACAAACAAACAAACAAAAAAAATGATTTAGGCCATGTGAAGTTGCACCAAAAAGGCCAAAAAAGTATCTTGTAAATTTGAGACACCATGGCAGAGTGCAGAAAAACCTGCCAAATTAGAATCAATAAACATCACCATGTCTGTAAAAAAGGCTCTGAAATCATCAAAAAACAACGCTCACCCAGAAACGGCGAAACTGCGTGGCTCCGTCCGATGAAGATGCTGGAGACAACCCTTCACCTGTCAATCAAATACGATAAGTTCACTTGTACGCTATGTGGTCAAGTGTCGTCAGCTTCTGGCTAAATAACGTGCGGCTGCGGTTATGGTAAATAGATGACTTTTCCATGTGTCTGTAATGTGGGAGGAAAGAAAGTTTATCAGGCTAAGAGCCCAGGCAGCTCACCCACCTGCTGCCGCAATTCTTGTGTAGCAGGCCTTAGCTGTGAATCTAATGGCAAACATACCCAAAAAAACAAACGCAAATAGAAATCCAAACCCCACCCTTTGTTACCTCAGGTGTATGACATCCATAACCAACCTCGTGTGGTTGGACCCAAACTCCTAACCCCAGCCTAACGCAACCTGAAAGGTCAAGTGTCATCCCTATAAAATTCAAAAATAGATATTGTAATGAAAAATACACATAACATTATTCACTTCAATGTCTATACGAAAAATAAATGTGAGCGGAGAGCGCGTCATCCATGCGCAAAGTTGCAGAAGTGTCATTCTACGACATCCCAGTGGTCGGCATATTGGATGCATCCTCTGTCTGTGACGTCACCCGGACATTTGCCAATGAAAACACGCGGTGCACCCTAACTATGGGAGACGAACACGCTCCTTCTGACACGGAAGCTCTTTTCGAAAAGGAGAACACCACACAACCGAGTGAAGTTACCGGGGCAACATTACACGATTATTTCGAGCCATATTCAGATGACATGCGATCACGGCCAAACCTCCTCCCCGTTCGATCCACTTCCATCACAGCTCATTGCAGCCAGCCGGTGTGGCTCATTTTCGGCGCCAAGGTGGCTTATCACGGAGCCGAGCCGTGCTGCTTTAGGGGGTTGTTCATAGCCGCCGCAGTACGCGATGAACAACACCGTCGAGCCAGGGCGCTTTACTGCGTTGTTGTCGCACGTGGCTGAATGAGGCATTCTTGGCTGCGATGCCGCTGTCCGCGAGCCGGAAGCGTAGCCTTTGCTGGCGGAGCGACGCAGCAGCCCAACGCCGTCCGACACGCACATCAACACATTTCGTACGCAGATCTTTTGTTACGTTATGAGAGACCGATTACGTGGTCCGCCCCAAACTATTTTTTTTTTTTTAGTAGCTGTATACACGCCTACCTGTCATTTGGAACCCACCCTCTGAACCCGTGCAATCCATTTTTGACGACGAACCGGGTCTCTTACAAATTTATGAAGGGTATTTCCATTCTCCCGAGTGTTCAAGCAATGTCCACCAATGCAACGAGTCAGTATTTTGGCTAACACGAAGGAACAACGAGTTACCTTCCGGAGGTAAAACTAATGGAAACAAACGAGTCCACTTGGGGTGCTTCTGTCCTTTACGTCACTTCCTGCTTCTTCTCGAAAAAAAATCCCTCGAGGAGTTACAAAAATCTGTATACATCAAAAACATGTTTTGGGGTGAAAAAACGCATGGGCCCATGGCTGCCATTTTTTCATTAATAACGTACTAAAAATCATCCATTTCATGACATTGGCCCTTTAAGACCACGTACACACGTGAAGACAGTTTTTTTTTGGGGCAGATTTTGCCCTCCCCACCAACCGCGCCAAGTCAGACAATCAAAAATCTCACAAGATTATTCGATAAGATTCTTCTCAAATCTGATATGTGAAAAGTTAATTCATTCAAATGATAGGGTCTGAAACAGGTAAGGCCGAAAGTCTTAGATAATGAACATGTTCAATATTAATAACTTCTTCTGAGTCATTGTTGAATTGTTACATGAAATGGAATAAAGTATTGCCAATCAAGAAGCAACCTGAGTCAGGAAAAGGAAATGACTGTAAATAATCCATAATCCCAAACCTCAGTGGTTGTTCTTGTTGGCATTTGGTCCTACAACAATTTCAGAATGAAAACATTTATGGGTGATGTAAAACAAAATATGTATTGGAGTCACTGTTGAGAGAAGAGTCTGGGGAATGGCGCTCACCATGACATCTTTCTCTGACAACTTTGACCCAATCACATTTGCTTGGGGAAGGTACTAGAAACACTTAAATGAGATGGACAACAGATTGGTCTCAACAGAAGACCGTCTTAGTTCCTGGTTTTCCATGGACATCAGCGACCAATCTGATCTCTGCTTTCCACAGCAGGCCAACACTTCCTGCAGGAAGCCCTCATCTGATCGGTCTGAAGGTGTTCTTTTCAGTGTCCTGCTGTCCGCTGAATGCGTCCTCACTGTGGTGCTCAACCTGCTCATCATCATCTCGATCTCCCACTTCAGGCACGTCTTATTTTTCGCTCACCCTCGTGTGTTCTATCAGCTTTGCAAGGTTGATCTCAGTTAAATGTTTTATTGTTATCTCATTTATTTCATGGACATAACAATGATCGGATAGCAGCATTCTTGTTTTGAAGGACATATTCTGCCTACTCATATTTTTCTGGAAAGATCTTTGCACTTTCTGTAGCATGTGTCATAGATTTCATTTTTTCTTGGTGCGCAGGCAGCTCCACACCCCCACCAACCTCGTCCTCCTTTCCCTCGCAGTCTCTGACTTGCTGGTGGGCTTGGTGGCAATGCCAGGTGAGATCTACATGAGGATATCCTGCTGGTTTCTTGGTGACACTGCCCGATCTCTGTGGAGTTACACGACTTTCATGGCAGCATCCTCCTCAGTCGGAAATATGGTGCTTATATCGGCCAACCCTTATGTGGCTATTTGTTAGCCTCTGCATTATAACATCAAAATCACTGTGAAAAGAATTCAACTTTGTATTTGTCTCTCTCGGATGTCAGTTTTTCTACGATGTGGCATCATTTTAAAGGATCGATTAGGTCGTCCTGGAATGTACAACTCATGCCGCGGCGAGTGCGTTTGAGGTTTACGCAGGCATTCTGGACCTCATCGTAACTTTGTCCTCCCTCTCAGGATCATCATCACGTTGTACACGAGAGTGTTTGTGGTCACTGTTTCTCACGCACGAGCCATGCGCTCCCATGTTAAATTTGCCAAATTACAACATTCTGTCCCTTTCAGAACAAATTCATCTGAGTTGAAGGCGGCCAGGACTCTCGGTGTTGTCGTTCTGGTCTTTCTGGTTCTTTTCTGTCCATATTTTATTATCAGTCTTGCAGCTCATGACAATTCTGGCTCACTGCCAAAATATATTCAATATTTGTGTGGTTTCAACTCATGTGTGAACCCCTGAATATACGCCCTTTTTTACCCCTGGTTTAAAAAAGCTGTTAAGCATATTGTCACTCTTCACATTCTGCAGCCTGCCTCTCGTGAGACCAACATACTGTAGACTCAGTTTGTTTTCATGTTTGTAAGACTGACATTAAAATTCTCTTCACTTGTTACTGCAATAAGAAAGAGGTTTGATGGTTAACCTTAATGTGTCTTTTTTTCCAATCACTTTACTGTCATACAGTTCCCTGTAGAGCCTCTTTCATTGACAGTAAATCACCCCATTCAGTCCATTGTTACTGTATTTGCAATTTTGTTGATGAATCACAAGCACTCTCTATGTCATTAACCACCCAACACAAAAGCACAGTAAGTAGCATTTATAAATTAGGATGTCTGAAACATCCCAATTCATAATTTCAGTATGTATGTGTACATTTGTGAATACAGGGAAGAGCAATTAGGTATGTTAACAGGTCTATGTGTAAATATACTTATGTTTATACTGTATGTGATATAAAAAAGTAAGTAAAAAGTATTTTTGGGAGGTATGTATGTGGAGATTTTGCGTGTACTGTATTAGTGTATGCGTGTATGTATCTACTGTATGTATGTAATGTGACAGTTTTTGAGGGATAATGTACAAGTATCTTAAGTAATAGTAAATCGCTAATACCTCTTTTTGAACTGGCAATAGATTTTTACATTTTTATTTTGAATTGTATGTTTCAAAATGAAACAAATTGAATGCATCCTTCAAATGCCAGAATTGCTCTCGACTAATTCTTTTTCCCACAATCAGGACATTTAAGAGGGAATTTTTAGAATAGATCTTTGCGTAATATTTAAAAAGATGAGTCAGAAAAGCTTGAGGTTGTTGTGAAGTGAAGATATTGAAATCTTTGAAAAATACCTCACATACTTTTTTGTTCCTGATGCGCCTGTCCCGTTAGGGGTCGCCACACCATGTCATCTCAGATGAACGCATATTTGTTTGTTTGCCCTTCCTGACGCAACCCCTCTGCCTTTTAGCCGGGGAAAGAACCTCACTGCACCCGGTATTCCCAAGCGGTCTCCCATCCAAGTACTAGCCAGGGCCAAACCCTCTTAGCTTCCGAGATCTGACGAGATCGAGTGTTCTCAGGGTAGCATGGTGGTGAGCAGACTCACACAGACCAAGAAAAAAAAAATTGAGGGGTGAAACTCTACAAGTGCAAACTAAGTAGACGTCACTGTTGAGTCATTGGGCATCGTTTGAATTTGAGAAATTCCGGTCCCAATTGCGAGTCCTCGTTTCGATTCCAGTTCTCAACAATTTTCAATGAGGGGGCTGTGTCAAAAAAGTTTACATTGTTTTCATTAAGGGTGTCCAAATTATGAACTCCCTATTTGCTAGCAGCCTGCAGCATAAACTACAATAACATTTTACTCTCCTTTTATTAAAACTAGTATCAATATCAGACCTATGGACCTTGATTCACTATTATTATTCTTGTTTTCTGCAAAATATAAAATAATTCCGGCAATACAATTACTTTCAATTTGACCCCGAAAATGAGAAGACTTGAGGGGGTGCCTCAGAAAAATGTGGAAAAAACTTCACCTTTCCATTTCAATGAATAAGAAACTGAGCTTTTTCTATGGACTAATCAAGGTTTTGCTCAAATTTCCTCATGCTTTACATATATATATCTGCACAGAACATTTGTTTGACATAAGTGGCAATAAATCCTGAATTCATATCAGATTCTTTAAAACCAGGGCTCATTTAAGATTTTTCCATCCAATGATATTTGCATACATAATAAGATAATTTTAAAGGTATTTCAGAAGTGTTAGTAACAATGTTATATGAATAAACACCATGAAGGCAACTGTCAAGCTCCTGGCTTCCTGCCCAGGCTGGGCGTGGCCAGCCAATTAGTCATCGCACACCTGCACCTTGTCCCAGCTGATGCCTCCCAGTATATATAGGACTTGGGGGACGACTTATCCTCCGCCAGATCGTCATCCTTGATGCCTCGTTCCCGCACTCCCGTTTGCCTGACCTCTGCTCTCCGTGTACCGACCAACGCTTGTCCCCTGACCACACTCGTAAGCCTGCCGTACAATTACTTCTGCTTGTTTGGACTGTCTCCCTGATCCCTGACCTTGGACCGAATAAAGGTTTCCTCTGTACTGTCTGCTTATCTCTGGAGTCGTGCATTTGGGTCCACCCCCCAGCCCCGTTCGTGACAGAACGATCTGGCCAAAACATGGACCCAGCCGACTCAGAGGCTATCTGTCGCTCCCTGCAAGTCCAGGGCAGACGCCTGGTGGAGCAGGAGGCTGCTCTCCAGGTAACCAACAAGAGGCTCAATGAGATCTGCACCCGGCTGGAGCCGTGGCTAGCCTCCCAGGCTAGCGTGGTTGCCACGCCAACGATGGCCACTCCGCTGGTACCACGAGTTCCGCCCGCACCGCTCGCCACGGAGCTCCCCTGTAGCAGTGTTACCCTGCTCTCCCGACCGGAATGAGTCTCAAGCGACTCAGGGAACATCAAGCCTTTCCTCGTTCAGTGCGATCTCCATTTTGAACTGCAGGCGTCCGGACACTTGATCGCCCGCTTCCCGATTCGACCAATGTACCCCGACATCAGGATCTCTACTCCGGTGAGTGTGCGGTATACCGCGGCGGAGTCAGGGAGGTCACTTCTTCACCTCACCTTGGGAACGGACTCCCGTTCATGCACTGTGACTGTGTTCATAGATTCCGGGTCGGATGCAAACCTGATAAATCCCCGCGTGGTTGAGGAGCTGGGGGCAGCAACTTTCCCCACGAATCGGCTTCGCAACGCCTATGCCGCCAACGGCAAGTTCCTTTGTCGGGTTACACATCGGACTCAGACACTACGTATGAACTTTCCGGACACTCACTCAGAGCGTATTAGCTTTCATGTCTTCAATGCACGTAGTAGCGACATCATCCTGGGCAGCCCGTGGCTCAAAGAACATAACCCACACATAGATTGGGCCACGGATCAGATCAAGACTTGGAGAGGACTGTCTCAGTTGCTGTTTCGCTGTTCAGGAAAACGAGGGGATTCAAGTCGCGCCGGTTCGGCTAACAGAACCTCGTACCGCCCCGCAGCTGACCGCGGTGCCCTCCTGCTACCATGACCTCCGGGACGTTTTCTCTGAATCTAAGCCAAGGTCTCTGCCGCCACATCGGTCATACGACTGTGCGATTGAACTCCTGCCAGGCGCCTCTCCTCCCAGAGGGAAACTGTTCTTGTTAACAGGACCAGAGCATCAAGCCATGAGGGACTACATCGAGGACTCTCTGGCAGCCAGACTCATTCGCCCCTCATCCTCACCAGCCGGTGCGGGGTTCTTTTTTGTCAAGAAGAAGGACTCCACACTGCGACCCTGCGTCGACTACCGAGGACTGAACGACATCACAGTCAAGAACCGGGACCCCTTGCCGCTGATCACTAGAGCATTCAAACTCCTTCAGGGAGCCCGGATCTTCACCAAGCTGGACTTGTGCAGCACTTACCATCTGGTGCGGATCCGGGAAGGAGACGAGTGGAAGACGGCGTTCAACACTCCCACAGGTCACTATGAGTATCTTGTAATGCCTTTTGGACTGACAAATGCCCCGGCCGTCTTTCAAAACTTCATTAATGATACTCTGAACAAGAACGTATTTGTGTATCCCGACGATATTCTAATCTTTTCATCAGACCTGAACTCTCACATCCAACAGGTCAGTGAGGTGCTCCGGCGTCTGTTGCAGCAACAGCTGTTTGTAAATATGGACAAGTGTGAGTTCCACTGAGTGTCCGTGTCCTGGCAGAGGGGGAGATACGTATGGATCCTGGGAAGGTCGACGCGGTGCTGCGGTGGCCTACCCCCGCCAGCAGGTTTTTAGGATTTGCTAATTTGTACAGGAAGTTCATAAGGAACTTCAGCTCCGTGGCCGGTCCTCTGCACGCGCTCACCTCACCACACAACGTCTTCGAGTGGTCCAGGACCTGCCAGGAGGCCTTCAACAGCCTTAAGGCAAGTTTCACCGCCGCACCCGTCCTCATTGTTCCAGTCCCAGATCGCCAGTTTATGGTGGAGGTTGACGCATCTAATTCAGGAATCGGAGCCATCTTGTCTCAGAGGAGTCCGAAGGATGGAAGGGTCCACCCGTGCGCATTCCTGTCTAAGAAGCTGACCCTGGCTGAGAGGAACTATGACGTAGGAGATCAAGAACTGCTGGGGGTCAAGACGCCGTTGGAGGAGTGGCGGCACTGGTTGGAGGGCTCGCAAGTGCCGTTCGTGGTCTTCACTGACCACAAGAACCTAGAGAACCTGAAGACCGCGAAGCGGCTGAATGCCCGCCAGGCCAGGTGGGCCCTGTTCTTCACCCGCTTCCACTTTACTCTGTCCTTCCGCCCAGGCTCCAAGAGCGGCAAGCCGGATGCACTCTCATGGATCCACGAGGGGGAGCGCATGGAATCAGAGGCCACTCCTATCCTGCCAGAGGCATGCTTCGTGTCCGGCTTCACCTGGGCGGTCGAGTCGCGGGTGAAGGAGGCCCTGGGAGAGACACCGCCGCCCCCGGATTGTTCATTGGGCCGCCTTTTCGTTGTTCCATCTCTGCGGGGAGACGACGTCAACTGGGCCCATACCAACAAAACTGTCTGCCACGCAGGTATGGCAAAAACTCGTTCAGTGGTCGAACAAAGGTTCTGGTGCCCCAACCTCAGCAAGGACGTAAGGGAGTTCGTCAACGCCTGCCCGGTGTGTGCGGCCAATAAGACTTCCCGCCTACGGCCTGTTGGTGAGTTGCAACCCCTGTCCACCCCCTTCCGTCCGTGCTCACACATCGCGCTGGACTTCGTCACCGGCCTGCCGCCCTCCCAAGGGAACACAGTGGTGCTGTCTGTAGTGGACCGTTTCTCCAAGATGGTCCACTTCGTGCCGCTTCCGAAGATCCCGTCGGCCAAGCAGACAGCCCAGCTGGTGTTAGACGAGGTCGTCTGTTTCCACGGGCTACCCCAGGACATCGTTTCGGACAGGGGTCCGCAATTCAGCGCCCGCTTCTGGAAGGAATTCTGCAACCTCATTGGCGCTTCAACTAGTCTGACATCGGGTCATCACCCGGAGTCTAATGGCCAGACGGAGAGGGTAAATCAGGAGTTGGAGACCGGACTTCGATGTCTGCCATCCAGGGACCAGAGCATGTGGAGCCAGCACATCAAGTGGGTAGAGTATGCCCACAATTCTCTACCCTCCGCCTCAACAGGTGAGACAGAAGAATTCAAGTTGAAAGTGGGACTGCATCAAGGATCTGCTCTGATCCCCTTCCTGTTTGCTGTAGTAACGAATAAGTTGACATGACGTGAGACTGGAATCCCCTTGGACCATGATGCTCCCAGATGATATTGTGATCTGCAGTGAAAGCAGGGAGCAGGCGGAGGAACAAGTAGGAAGATTGGAAGCACCCACTGGAAAGGAGTGGAATGAAGATTAGCTGAAGTAAAACAGAATATATGTGCATGAATGAGAGGGGTGGAGGGGGAGAAGTGAAGCTCTAGGGAGAAAATACAGTGAGAGTGCACGACTTGAAATACTTGGGGTCAACAATACCGAGCAATAGGGAGTGTGGTAAGGAAGTGAAGAAACGGGTCCAAGCAGGGTGGAACAGCTGGCGGAAGGTGTCTGGTGTTCTATGCGACAGAAGAATCTCTGCTAGGATGAAGAGCAAGGTTTATAAAACAGTGGTGAGGCTGGCCATGATGTACAGATTAGAGACGGTGCCACTGAAGAAACAACAGGAAGCAGAACTGGAGGTAGCAGAAATGAAGATGTTAGGGTACCCGCTCGGAGTGAGCAGGTTGGATAGGATTAGAATTGAGCTCATTGGAGGGACAGCCAAAGTTGGACGTTTTGGAGACAAAGTTCAAGAGAGCAGACTCTGTTTTTTTTCTTCTTTTCCTTTCGGCTTGTCCCGTTAGGGGTCGCCATAGCTTGTCATCTCAGATGAACGCACATTTGTTTGACACAGTTTTACGCCAGATGCCCTTCCTGACTCAGCCAAAGTTGGATGTTGGATGTTGGAGACAATATTCGAGAGAGCAGACTTTGATGGTTTGGACATGTTCAGAGGCGAGAGAGTGAGTATATTGGTGGAAGGGTGCTCAGGATGGAGCTGCCAGGCAAAAGAGCGAGAGGAAGACCAAAGAGAAGGTTTATGGATGTGGTGAGGGAAGACATGAGGACAGTTGGTGTTAGAGGAAGATGCACGAGATAGGCTTCGATGGAAAACGAAGACACGTTGTGGCGACCCCTAACGGGACAAGCCGAAAGGAAAAGAAGAATTAGATTTCTTGAATAAAGGAATTGTATGCATGGAGCCAAATGTTATAAAACGGTGATTCCTTTCCTTACCCACCGAGTCATCTTTTGTGTCATAGAGGTCAGAGAGCATAGGTAATACGTGAAGCGTGAAGTTTTTTTCTATCGTTAATTTATCCTATTTGTCTAAGGGTGGTGGTGACGTCAATGGAAACCTATCCATTCTTTGTGATGTAAAATTGCTACAGTGATGGTTTAGCTTAATGTCGAGAACCTTGTTTTGTTTCTGGTCATCGGCTCTTACGTTGGACTTTAGACAAAAATAAATGCTAAAAACCATCAGTGCAAAGGTCCAAGCAACAGTTTACCTTGTTAGCTGTGTCAATGTTGGCATGGGAGTTGACTCCACGGAACCTCCGTGTGGTGTAGGGTGAGGCTCAGAGCGCGTCAGACGGCACACATCGTGAAAGCAGCAAACTTTGCATGGTATAATCTTATTCCAAGTGTTGAATTGAGGCGACTTGTCATTCATTTTAACAGAGATAAGACGCACTTTGGCTCATCGCAACCGCCGTCGGGTACCATCACGTCTTCTTTGTTGGATATTGGCACTTCTTCGCTGGTTTTCGCCACTTCTTAATTGGTTTTGGGGTTAGGCAGACTGCAAGCCTTCGAAACCGGGAACTTTTTTTTTTTTTTTTTAAATTTGAACCATTTTGAGAATGATTTGTCCTGGTTCCAATCAGTTCTCGATTCCCAACCCTGCTGTGGCGACCCCTAATGGGAGAAGCCAAAAGGAAAAGAGAAGAAGAAGAAATGGATGAGTGGGCATCCCTGCTGAGGCTACGGAAAAGTGGTACTGTATAAGATGGATGGATGGATGGATGAAAATTCATTTAAATTTGAACACACTGTTCTGGAAGTGGTAGCATGGTGGAGCGACTGCCAAATAGTAGAGACGATTTCCCTCAGAGGGGCGTTATGACTGAAACCATAAAAATCTTTAATGGCCTCATCATATTTACACATGAAATTTATGAGCTCGCTTTGGAATCAAAAATCACCGGTAATAAAAACAATAATGTTTGCAATAATGTCGACTTGATATAATTTATTAATTGACAATTTGAAATTTTGGTACAGATTTCTACAAAAATCGTGGAAGTTGATGCGCATAATTTGCCTTCGCAGGCCACATAAAATCATGTGACGGGCCGGATCTGGTCCCCAGGCCTTGAGTTTGACACCTGTGGGTCAAAGTGTCTGCCTCAAAGTTCTGTGGACCGGGATTAAAATCCCGGCACTACCTGTGTGGAATTTATATCTTCTTTCCGTGCCATCGTCTCATGCTGTTCTGGTTTCCTCTCAGATCCCAAAAACATGCATTAATTGGACAATCTAAATTGCCCCTAGCTGTAGTTATGAGAGCAACTGGTTATTTGTTTCTCAGTGCCCTGCAATTGGTTGGCAACCAGTTCAGTTACCACCTGCTCCCTGAAAATAGCTGGGATAGGCTTCAGCACTTCCGCGACCATTGTGGAGATGAGCGGCTCAGAAAATGGAAAATGTATATTTTTATAAGTTGGCAGCAATGAGAATATCAAGTTATGGAAAAAGTATGGAAACAAACACCTGACAGTTAAAATAAGGTAAGAAAGTTCACATAGAAACGGTACCATGCATTTTAGTGTCATTCTAAAATTTCCATGGAAAATGATGACCTATTTGTTAGTAGTGGATGTGTATACTACAAGTGTTTGTACTCTTGAACCAGAAAGCAACCTTATTTTATTTTGCACGTTTTAATTATTGTGCATGGTGTACATTTATTCTTGTTCAGAATGCATTTTTACTCTTGTATTTTAGGACAATCCCTAACACTTGCAACTCAATGTAGAAGTTCATGTCTATACTCATTATATTCACGTTATCAATTAAATAAAAAAACAGTTGGGCAACAATAAAACAAAACAAAACAGGACATGTGGATTACAGTACAAAACAGTATAACATAGCATCAGTTATGTGGCGTGTTTCTGCCATGTTGCTTCTAAGCCTTTGGATATTTTTCCACAGCCAGTCTGACAAATTCTTCGGCGCTGTCCAGAGACACCAAGCGGTCCTGAACAAGTCATGCAAAAGAGAGACGTGGCGAGGTAAATTAGTCCACATGCTTCTTACAATTAACTGCATGCGCCATCTAATTCCATTTATTGAGCCTTCAATTAGCTCTCTCCTAAATACGTTAGTGATGAGAAAAACATCTGAATTTTGCAGACGCTTGTGTGTGTGCGTATGTACCATAACATAGAGGTATCTGGTCCGATGTCCTGTTCCCGCAGGAAACAGGGACGTGTGTTCCACCAGCTGGGTCAAGAGTTCAGTAGCTTTGGTGAGACTCTCCTGGTCCCGATTCAAGTAACTTTGCTTGTTGACATACAGCAAGGAGTCCACCTCAGAGTGATATCCTACAGGGAGAGAAGCCACTCACCAGAGGTAATGACATAGATCACTGTTACCCAAACTTTTTCGCTTAGTACCACCTCCTCCCTAAACATACTTGGCTTTCCATCTACTGTACCACCATAATGGCCAATATTAAAATACAGTACCTTTGTAGGCCCATGTGTAAGTGTGTGAGTTTTTTTAAAAAAGAAAAATAATAACCTGTTTGTGCACTTTTCTTAGCTGCAGCCATAGTACTGTACTATATTATCAAATCCATTCATCTATTTTATTTTATTTCCTCACGAGGGCGTGCTGAAGCCTATCCCAGCTGTCAATGGGCAGGAGGCAGGGTACACCCTGAACTGGTTGCCAGCCAATCGCAGGACACATTGAGAGAAACAGCCGCACTCACATTCACACCTAGGGGCAATTTAGGCGAAGCTAGCTCCTTGTTCCTTCGTGCTGCATCAGGCTTGTTCCATTGGTGGATAATGCTCGAACACTTGTGAGGATGGATTTACGCTTCATAAGTTTCCAAGAGACCCGCTTTGTCATGAAGAATGGTCTTCACGGGTGCAAATGACGAGAGCCTTGTGGGTTCCAAATGACAGGTAGGTGTGTATACAGCTACTAAAAAAAATAATTGTTTGGGGCGGACCATGTATTCGGTCTCTCATAACGTAACAAAAGATCTGCATACGTATGACAGGTATGCTCAATGTGTCGATGTGCGCGTCGGACTGCTTCCGCGTGGGTCTCGCCAGCGAAGGCTACCACGTTGGCTCGTGCACGGCAGCGGGTATGAACAATGCTGTAAAGCGCCCCGGCTCTGCAGTGTTGTTCTTCGCGGATAGCAGCGGCTATGAACAATGCTCCCGACAATGGCGCACTCAACCGCGTGCGACGACAACGCTGTAAAGGAGCCCGGCTCGGCTCCGTGATATGCCTCTTCGGCGCCGAAAATGAGCCACACCGTCCGAGGTGCTACGTCCGCCGGTCACAGCTTCGGCGAAGGCTGCCGCGTCGTGGCCCTGATCAACGCTGCCAACAATGGCGCACTCAGCCGCGTGCGATTACAATTCCGTAAAGCGCCCCGTCTTGGTGGTGGTGTTCATCGCGGCCGGCGGCGGCTATGAACAATGCCGTAAAGGGGCCTGGCTCGGCGCCAAGGTGGCTTATCATGGCCACCCCGGCCAACAAGGCGGCGCCGGGCCACGATGGCTCATCTCCGCCACAGAAGTGGATCGGACGGGGAGGCGGTTTGGCCATGATCGCATACCATCTAAATATGGCTCGAAACAGTAGGGTAATATTGCCCCGGACACTTCACTCGATTGTTGATTGAGGTTCTCTTCTTCGAAAAGAGCTTCTGTGCCAGAAGGGGCCTGTTTGTCTCCCACAGTAGGGGCTACAGCGTGTTTTCAATGGTGACGTCACGGACAGGAGATGCAGCCAACATGGCGAATGACACTTCCGCAACTTTGCTCATGGATAACGCGCTCTCCACCCATATTTATTTTTTCGTATAGACATTGAAGTGAATAATGTTATATGTATTTTTCATTACTATATCTATTTTAGAATATTTATAGGGATGACACTTGACCTTTAAAGATTTGTGATTTTAATGTTTTTGTGTAGATTCTCCACGAGCCAGGCCATGGTAAATGTTGACTCAAAGCAACTGAACTGTTCTTGTTTGTTAAAGACATCCATTCACCCATTTTTCAGACCACTTTTCCTCACTAGGTACATAGACACAGACAAAAAAAAAATAATCACTCCAGACAAACCCCACAGAGTAACTGCTTAGGATAGTGTTATATGATATAGTAAGAAACGATAAAAGAATAATCAGACCTTTGCTGACATTAATAGCAAGGGAGGGTAAATGCTCAAGATTGGCCTGATTGTTTGAACGCATGTATCCCATTTTACAACACAACAAAAACAAGCGGTTCACCTAATTGTAGCAGGATTTTCTTCCATCGTGCTCTCACTTCTCGTTTGGCATATCGTAGTGTGTGGATGTCATAATTCAGCTGTTCCCATTCCTTTGGAAAACACATGTAAAATGGGTTGAGAAGAAGGGGGAGACAAAGGTTAAATTAGGCATAGGCTTAATCGATTAAATGAGCCATTCATCCATTATCTGAGCCGCTTATGCTCACAAAGGTCGCGGGAGCGCTGGAGCCTATCCCAGCTATCTTCAGCCAGGAGGCGGAGTTCACCCTCAACTGGTTGCCAGCCAATCGCAGGCCACATAGAAACGAACAAACGTTGAAACTCACAATGTCATCTAAGGGCAATCGAGAGTCGCTAATTAAGTCATGTTTTGGGAATGTGGGTGGAAACTGGAGTGCCCGGAGAAAACTCACGCAGACACGGGGAAAACATGCAAACTCCACACAGGCGGGGCCGGGATTCAAATCCCAGTCCCCAAGAACTGTGGAACTGTGAACTGTCAGGCCAACACTCCAAACAGTTTCCCCACCATGTCCCCAACAAAAACTAAATGTCTTCCTTATAGAATAACATTTTTTTTTTCTCTCCATTAGGGACACCAACCAAGCATAGGAACATTCAAAATCAAGAATTCAAACAATTTTTACATGAAACTAAAATGAGTCAAAGTCAAAATATCTCTTCTATTCTCAATGATACATAGCAGGACCTTTAACGGCTGCCAAGTCCTTTTTGCATTTCAAGACTTGTTTAGTGTCTAATTTATTGTGGCAGACAACCAGTGTTGAACCGAAAATAGTTGGATATTAATGACATTATATTTCCTCGGCCAACCAAACCGTCGGGCTAATTATGTAAAAGGAACATTGTTTAAGTGTTTAATGTGTTCCATCATCCTTCAATGCCGAGCATGAAAATTGTCTGTCACATGTACTGCTCCCTGAGCACAGCGTGTTTTCTAGAACTATAATTTGGTAATTGCGATGGTCTGTTATGAACCATGTTTGAATTGGCTCTGGAAGAATTTGACACAGAAAATGTTCGTGGTTATGCGATCACCTCAACAATGGCCACTCCCACTGTCAACTTTTGCCCCCCAAAAAACATAAAATTGACCAAAAAAAACAAGGTGGATTAGGAATTAAACTCTTAAGTCAAGGTACTCTTGTGTAGAGTGCAGATCTTTCCCAAGGTCTCAATATTGCCTTTAAAGAGATACTGTAGTAATGGCTTTGACTTCGTTCATCTTTACATGCTTATTTGTATGTGTGTAAAATTTTGTCCAATTCCCAAACAGCCATGTTGTAAATGTTACTTTAGCGGGAGAGGTTCTAACTGGGGAACATCACCTGCCTTCATGCCTCTAATGTAATCAGGCCTTTTTTCTCAACAATTGGGAGTCGTCGCCTCGTGTGAAAGCTTCCATCTCGGTCTGTCCCAACATCTAATGGTAATTGAATTATTACGTCAAAATAGCTCAGCAGTGATAAGAGAAACTTCATTAGTGAATTTGTGATGTACGTACAAGTGAAAAGTTTTACAGTATATCCTTGTACAAATGGGCGGCACGTTTGTGCAGCCGGTATAGTGTTGGCCTCACAGTTCTGAGGACCCGGGTTTGAGCCCGGCCCCGCCTGTGTGGAGTTTGCATGTTCTCCCCGTGCCTGCGTGGGTTTTCTCCCACATCACAAAAACATGCAACATTAATTGGACACACTAAATTGCCCCAAGGTGTGATCGTGAGTGCGGCTGTATGTCTCAATGTGCCCTGCGATTGGCTGGCAACCAGTTCAGGGTGTACCCCGCCTCCTGCCCGGTGACAGCTGGGATAGGCTCCAGCACTCCTGTGACCCTTGTGAGGATAAGCAGCTAAGAAGAAGGATTGATATATGTTTCATCGCCTCATCAGAGTATTAGATATACGCAATAAATTGATGAATGGTTTTGAAATTATAAGTCAGGGATAATGGTTTATTCAATTGTTGTTCATATTACTGTAAAAATGAGTTTGGTAACAAATGAATGCTTGAAATACTGCAAAATGATCATTTATTATATGCGAATCTTACATTACATCTGAAATTTTGGGACAGATTCTAACATGAATCACGGAAGTTGATGCAAATATTACATAAAATGATGTGGCGCGCCTTGAGTTTGACACATCTGATTTAGGGTCTTCAAAGTTATTTTAAATTGCGGAATTAGTAAGAAGCTGAGTTGGGGGGGGGGGTCAGTCGAAAAAAGACTTTCCATGAGGTTTCTGAAGTCCTTCTATAACAAAACCAAAAAAAAACAAAAACATTTCAACAGTTGACATTTATATCTGACGTTTGCTTTCATGTGCAATCAAAACTAGTATAGTAGTGAGAAAACAAGAAATTCTCTCCACGATGATATAAATTTGTATCATTCTCATAATTGCCTTTAAAGGAGATGAGGTTATCCGCAGTAAAATGGGAATGGCGCATCGCTTGTTGGTTTCTGAAATAACATCTTTACTTTTGACGAGATTTACATAGGACTTGTTTGGTATTGCATCGGTCAGGAAATGTAACATCGTACGATGCTACATTCTGGGCATCGATGTGATCCGCAGTCTGCCAGTAGTCGCAGCATGACAAGATTTCCCCAAAATGATAAGCATGTAAAAAGTGGGTGGAATGGTCACTTCAACCTGATGCTTGTTGATCATAAAACCAACACATTTAGCATCTCACCTCTGTAGCCTGGTCAACCTGATTTCTCCAGCTGATGAAAGCCTGCAGGTCTCGGTCCGATTCCCTTCTGCTGTACGAGCCGCTGTGTTGATTTGTCCTTGGGCTTTGCTGCCACGAAGTCCTCGTTGTGACCTCCCGCTCCTCCTCTGTTTCGCCATCACTGAAATCGCTGGATTGCTGAACTGGTGTCTTGGAAGTTTTGGAAGCTTTGCCAGTGGGCATGCTGCAAAGATAAATTTAGTTTAGTTTTCAAGTGTTTGGTTTCACAGACTCATCAGCTTACCGCAAAGATGGATTTTTCTTATCTCTGGTGTACTTGAGATAATAGTGGCAGCAGCACAGTGTCAAGTTGGCACCCATTTCCGGGAATGTATTCTCCCTTCGTCGTCCTCTTGTACCTTTTGAAGCACCAGACCTCTTTCTGCAGTCCTTGGTAAATCGCAACGGTCCCAACTAACATGTGTCAGAGGATGAATACAAGCAGTGTCCGAAGTTATGGCCAACCCCTTGAGCTCGTACTGCTGACCTGAATCAGTCATATTTGTCAAATTAGGGTTAATCCACGAGTAGAAGCCAGCAGACAAAAACCCAGTCAGGATGGCACAGACGGAATTCCTGAGGGACTTCAAGTCACTAACGTGTTGCAGATGGGTTTCGTGCTTACACTAAAGCGATAAAAGTACTATTTTGGCGCCATCTTGTGCGATTTTGGTGTTATTGTTGGATTTAATTGGTGATGGGCTTTTGTTTTTGTCGTTGAAAAGAACTCATGTAAAAAGTGGAAGTTTTTGCTTCTTTACCGATGCGGCTGTTGTACGAATCTCCCAAAAATTATTTTATTGACTTAATATCTTTTGTGTGACGTAGGATTGCAGTGTAATGACACTACAAGTGCTGTAAGACCTTACAACTAAAAAGAATTATAATCGAACCAAATAATATTACCAACTAAAACATTTTCTGAGACAGTTACAGTCTGTATACCGGTGAGATTACCAAAGAGATTGTTGGACAGCGTGAACTTGCATTTTCGGGACGCTTTGGTAACAGAATAATATGACAATGCTCCTGAGACGTTACTCGAAAACACAAAACAAACAACAACAACAAAAAAAACACATATGCATTTACATTTACCTGTTCTGATTCACTTGAACAGGGTTAGTGTTACTTGAAATTTAGGACCTGACACAAGTTATTTTTGAGTTGCAGCAAAATAAAACTGGCTGGAAGTGTAGGCCTGACGTGTTCATGCCTCTTTACTAGATTGTGAATCTTGTGGTGTTTGTTTTTAAATTGGAACTGTTTTTATAGTTCACCTGTGGTTAAGGAAAAAAAAAAGCAAACTGTATTTTGGGGAGTATATTTAATCTTGTTCATGGACTTTTTTTTACCTTCAGTAGGATCAAAATATTCATTTAGGATACAGGCAGTTTCCTTGTGGGAAAAAAAAACAAATTGTAATAAGAAAAGGAATAAGAAGGTGGAATATTCAATTTTGTTTGACAGGTTAGCTACATGGTGACACGGTGATTCAGTGGTCGAGGGTTCAAATCCAGGTGGGCTTCCTGCATGTGGTTTCTTTAAGTACAGTGCTCTGATTTTCTCACATAGGCCAAAGTTAGCTGGGATAGGCTCAAGCACTCCCACAACCCTTGTGAGGATAAGCGGCTTGAAAAAGGGATGGGATGGAGGATGGATATTGGATGGATATTCCAAAAGCATGAATGGGAGGTTAAATGATTTTTTTTTCCCCTCGGTGTGGATGTATATGCTCGTTTGTTTACACGGTATGTCCTCAATGATTAACTGGCGGCCAGTTATTCCAAAGTTTGCCGGAATCGGCACTGGCACACTCATGATGATTGAGACAAAAAAGGAATGAATGGATGGGTCAGCTACACTAATACAAACATTGAGGTCCAGAACTTTGTGGGGCTGAGCGAATAATCTAAATTTAATCGTGATTTCGATTCTGGGTTCCTACGATCATAAAAATAACAGCACTCCGTGGGTTGCAAATGCACCCTAAACACACCGTGTGTTGCATGTTCTACTGCCCTCCTTGAGCAAGCTTTAAATGTCATGTATTTTGTCTATTCAGACGTCCTTACAGTGACTTTGACATGGACTTAATATAAAAGTGTGAATTTCATTTAAAAAAAAAAAAAAGGTCGAATGGTGGAGCAGCTGAAAAGCATTGGCCTCACAGTTCTGAGGACGCGGGTTCAATCCCAGCCCTCCCTGTGTGGAGTTTGCATGCTCTCCCCATGACTGTGTGGATTTTCTCCGGGCACCCAGTTTCCTCCCACAACCCAAAAACATGCAACATTAATTGGACACTCTAAATTGCCCCTAGGTGTGATTGTGAGTGCAGCTGTTTGTCTTTATGTGCCCCGCAATTGGCTGGCAACCAGTTCAGGGTGTACCCTGCCTCCTGGCCGTTGACAGCTGGGATATACTCCAGCACTCCCGTGACCCTTGTGAGGATAAGTGGTTAAGAAAATGTAAGAATGGAATTTCATTTTTTTTTTAAACTTGGTTTTGTCATACAATAAATTGTCCAAACAAGGTTCCTCTGACAGCTACTTCTGTTTTGTATAACCAGTTGTCCATATTTGGGAAAGACCACTCGCTTGCCAGTGCACTCAGTGGAGATGTTATATTATAAGAGCAGAACATGCAAACTCCAGACAGGTGGCGCCGGGATTAAACCCTAGACCTCAGAACTGTGAGGCCAACGCTCTACAGTAGCGCCGCTGTGCCTCCCTGTGAATGTCATATAATAATATGTTGAAGATTAAAAATGATGAATGAAAAATTCACATTTCATGTCCACAAATTGGGATTTTGTGTGCACTTTATGTCTATACAGTATTGTGGCAACAACTGCAATTGTTCATCGATGTCCAGGGTAAAAAAATAAAAATGAAAAATACTGTACTGTAGACTCCAGAGAAAGACACTAGAGGGGGGTATAACACTTGGAGAACTGATTTCCAAAGGCATTGACGAGTTTCAACGGGGTGGGGGAGGAATACCAACTGGATTGTGCCCTGAAAACAGCGATGGACTAGACAGGAGCAGGCTGCTGCTGTTTGTGGCACAAAGACGAAACAGGAAAGGAAACATGCTGCTCGCAATTTTTAGGGGTAGCCAGTCGTGATGATAGTTAAGTAGGGGAGTTGCTCCTGCATGAAAAACGTCATTGGAATTTACTTAGATGTAGTCACTGAACTGTAATCTTAATAAAGAAAGTTAATGACGCCCTATTTTGAATTGAAGAGGGGTTATTGTCGCCCCCAAAAAACTTTGACAAGGAAATTTGAGGAAGTAAAAAAAAAAAAAAAAGGAGCATAAATAATTTGTTCACTTGCTTAGGAATAACATCTGCTGTCTCTTGCGGTCCCCTTCTAGCCATCAGGCATCCGCTAGCAAAACGCTCCGAAGGGGCCCTTTGTGGGAGTTCCCGACAGCAACACATCATTACTGTGTCATTGCAGGGCTTTATCCTTGTTACAGGTCGATGTCAGCCATCTCTTGGGGCGCCCTTCCCAGCTTTTTTCCTCAAGCCGAAACTCTCTGGACTGCGAGGCACATACCGCTTTTCCGCCCAGCTGACTATGCAAATTTTTCCTTCTAATTCACTGCAGTTCATGTGCAAAACGTACCACGAAATTGAATTACTCCCACTTCATGGTCAACCTTACATTGATGATCTGATAAGTCGTTTTTGTTGTTTGTCATAGTTATCTGGAAATCTGAGCTGTTGGTGATTCACATGCTTGAATCATCTGGCATGAGACGTTGCATTGTAAAAATTCCCGGCAGGTTTTCGTGTCAGTCTGGAGCACTGGATGAAGAATGTTGGCTTGAAACACTCATTTGTTTATTCAACCCTCTAAATGGGCCCTGAGTCACTGTTGCACCACTTAGGTTATTAGGCTAAAAAATCCATGAGACACAATAAACAACAGCAAAAGGTCCAGGGACATGTTCCGATTCTCACGACATGACTTGTTCAAATCCACTGCAGCGAATTGAAGTTTGCTTATAGTAATGTGGGAATTGAAAGCCGTGCCACTGTGGAAGTTCTATAAACAAACAGGATGGGGACAGCGTAGGCAGGGCAAAAATGTAAGTCCAAAGACTTGGCATGATTCCCTTTGGTAAAATATATTGTAAAGTCTGACTGCTTCCTCTATTTTAACTCTAGAGACCAAACGGGGTGTCATAATACTTAATTCTCTCCCTTTCCCATTGCCCCACACTTTCAGTGTTTTTTAACTTTAACATTGGATGTAAATACTAAAGATGTCACATTTCCCTGCTAAAAGTTTTCTACAGAAATTCTAAAGAAATCTACAGAATTCTATAGAATTTGTACAGACCAACTTATTCTATAGAACTTTGGCTGTGATTTTCTATAGAAATTTTCCAGAACAATATAATTTTCTATACATATTCTATATGACTTAGGTGATAAAGTTCTATAGTTCTTTGGAAATTCTTTAGAAATGTTCTTTAGAATACATGAAAGAAATGCTTACGGAATACAAACGCAGTAGAGCTCTGAGATCGACTGACTCAGGTCAAATAGTGGAGCGCAGACTCCAGAGCAAACATCGTGAAGCAGCATTTAGCTATTATATTATATATATATTTTTTTTTATAAGATGCAAACACAGGTGTGGTCAGCCCCAAGTGTGAATGTTTTTAAATCCAGGTTGAAAACTCTTCTTTTTTTTCATGCTTTTTAGAATATATCCACTTTTGGATCATATTACTTGCACTGTATGCGGTTTTAATTGTCTTTGTTTAAAAAAATTTTGTTAGTCATTTTTATTGTGTTTATTCCGTTTTAAATGTTGTATCTCTTTGTTTTCAAATGCCTTTAATCATGTAAAGCACATTGAGTTACCTTGTGTATGAAATGCGCTATACAAATAAATTTTCTTTGCTTTTCTTTGCTTTGCTTTATAGAACATTTTTAGCAGGGTGATTTCCTAGTGGCTAGTTAAAACAACAAATTTTCATTTTAACCACTGTACTTACTTACTTACTATACTTAACTACACTCCTCGTGTTTTTTTTTTACACACTTGGCCAATAAAGCTTATTTTGATTCTGATGCTGGCTTCTACCAAAGAGCCAAGGTTTCAGTCAATCACGCATTTCCCATTGATTTACTTTTATTTCTGGACCAGGACATTTGGGCTGGTTTGCTAAATCAAAAGGATTAAAATCCTTAATCCTTATCCGATTCTTACAAACCTGAGCTCAAATTTCTATCCAATAATATGCTATAGTTTGACCTATAGTTTTTTTGAAATTTCAATCATGGGGCTTACGCCACCATTACAGTATTCAGACGGGGTCTGCTTGCAGCCATTGCGTGAATAGAGCGTTCAAATAGTGACTTGTTCTTGTGGCGCAGTGAAATACGACTACATAATTGAATAAATGTGACAATAGGATTTTTCCTCAATCATAATTACACGCCATCCATCCATCTATCCATCAATTTCCAAGCCACTTATCTTTGCAAGGGTCGCGGGAGTGCTGGAGCCTATCAACGGATTACACCCTGAACTTGTCGGCAGTCAGTCGCACACCATCGTTCCGTCAGTTTAACAACACTCATCGAATCCACTTTTGTAAAAAACATATTGTCAAACGTTCCATTTTTATCAAACTGGTCAGTGCCACCATGCATTTTAATTATGGATTAAATCATTTTTAACCCTTCCGCTACTTTCACGGCTGTGTCCATTGAAAGTCAACACAAAATCAGCCCCTTCCCTGAAGGACGAATTCAATTTCATTATTGATATGCATCACATTACTAGATACTACATAGGGAACATTTTTACTCCCATAGGAAATCATGCTAAGTCAGGCGTCTGATCTATCTTTCTTTCGGCTTGTCCCGTTAGGGGTCACCACAGCGTAACATCTCAGATGAACGCTCATATTTGTTTGGCACAGTTTTTACGCCAGAAGCCCTTCCTGACGCAACCCCTCTTGGGGAGTAGAGGCCCCAGCGAGATATGAACTCACGACCCCTGGTTTACCAAACCAGTGCTCTAACCACTGAGCTATGGGGCAAAGTGAGGTATCTGATGACATCACAAATGACAGAAAACTCATTGCCATGGCCTGGCCAATGCTGTGGGCAGCCCTTCCTGTGAGGGGCATGGCCAGGCCACTGCCTTGGGCGGTGCCACCTCTGACACCTGTCACAGCTATGTTGCATTCGGGACTCTAATTGACCCAGCACTTAAGTGGTGAATGTGTCACTAGCATTTGCCAGTTCATTGCCCATGCTTCACTGCATCCGGGATACTCTGCTGCTGCGCGTAAGTTTAGTGTAGAGTGAGCCCTTGTCACAGCGAGCCTGTGCCTCTTTAGTTTGACCACGTCTTGTCATGTTTCTTCGTTGGCCTCATAGTCATTGGACCTCATTTATGTTTCTGGACCTTGCCACTAGCATAGCGTTTTTGTGCTTCCACTTGTTTTGGACTGCCTTTTGGGATTGTGCTGTTTTTGGAATAAAACCACTCTGAACATTATGCCTTTGCCTGGCAGTCCTGGATTTGGGTCCGCCCCTGTGCCACTGGTTCATGACAGAAAACTGTACGTGGATCTAAATCTGTCCACACATATTTATTGAATATGAAAATAATTTACCCAAACAGTTCAGAGTACAGGGGTGAAAACTGTACTACAACTATACACACATGAAATGAAAGCAAAAACTGTATTACAAGCGAAAAGGTCAATCAAGGTTAGTCTCCTCATATAAATTGTAGTCATTAGAGTCTTGTTGGGGTTCTTACTTGTCCAAGCAAAACACCTCTGTAGCGACCGACACACAGATACATTTAACAAACAGCATCGCTAGTGAGTGTTATGTATTTATTTGAAATGATTA
This sequence comes from Syngnathoides biaculeatus, assembly GCF_019802595.1. Classification (NCBI taxonomy): domain Eukaryota; kingdom Metazoa; phylum Chordata; class Actinopteri; order Syngnathiformes; family Syngnathidae; genus Syngnathoides; species Syngnathoides biaculeatus. The sequence continues at coordinate 14,322,588 of NC_084653.1, read as the reverse complement.
AAGTTTTAGTCATATCACTGGAAATAGTTTCATCTTAAACTGCCTCAAATGAGGTATGCGGCACATTTGCTGTCTTTTACTGATAGCTTGTACAATTGTGATGTTATCGTGGTGGTACTAAAAGAAGGATTGTTTAATTTTTTCAATAAACATCTTACATATGCGTGCTACTCTGGAGCCAGCGACAGCCGGCAGCTTTTTTACTTTTTTTTTTTTTTTTTACCCCACTTCAGTTATTGAAGAAAAAAAACAGCTGAGGAATACTGTTCAGTACCCTCCCGGCAGCACGTGGTGTACTTCTTACGCAATCAAACCAGTTCATTGATTTAGTATGGTACGTAAGTTCAGATAATAATACTATAAATAGACATTTGCAGTGTGGCTCACGCCACCTGAACAACTTGTGGTGCTTTTGTTCAGTACGTCTTGTCAGAACAAGATTTATTTTTTTTTTCTACTAGAAGGCACTGAAATGATTTTCAAATGATACCCACAGGCATCCATCAGCTGGCTTGACTCTTCAGGTTTGGCTGATAGAGACTCTGCTCATGGCCGCTTGCCACAAATGAACCTCAATGCGATGTGGGCAGGAAGTGGCCGCAGCAGGACATCTGCATGCGTACTTTTTTGTCATACCTTGGCAAAAGTAACCTTCAAGCCTTTTTAACATCTACAGTGGAACATTTGGATTGGAATACCCATAAATCACAGCACTGAAGTCCATTTAAACAGGAAGAAAAATGTCTTCTAAATTTGGAACACCAGTGGGGACTGTTGTTAAGACAACTGCCAATTTGAATGATAAAAAAGCGCTAAGGTGGCGATTGAAAAAAAGAGCCTTCAAACTTATAAAAAAAATCTGTTATTTCTGTGAACTCTTTGAAACCTAACCCTGTTTCCCTGTCAACTGTCGATCAATTTTTTTATGACCTGTAAAAAAATACAAATGGATGTGCGTCTGCTTTACCAGCCAGCAAAGTTTTGAAGTTGTTCTTTCATTATGTGAATATTTCACCTTTCATTTCCACAATTTTCTCCAACAAATACTAAAGTTAACAGAAGGTCTGTTATTGTTTGAAACCGCTCCACCGATTTTGGTCTTGGGTTTGTGCACCCCTGTAAAACTTTATTCCGTACACACACGAGGACATACCCCACCAGTTTATATAGACTTACGTAATAGTTTTGCGAGTGTGGTACATTCAAATTGGTCTAACAGGTGATGTCACTCAAAACAGCTGCGTCAACACTGAGCAAAGCAACAGCCTTGAAATTTACATGAAGTTTAAATGATAAAGCTAACACCGTGACGGGGAATTTTTAAGATAGGGATTTGGTTTTTTAGTATTTTCATGGATATTTATTTCGAATCAAAGACAATCCGTTGAACAGAACAAGTTCTCCATAGGGCAGTGAGAAAAAAGACAACAAAAGACAAAACACTGTCAATAAAATGAGGAAAGTACCTAAATCATTATATATTTAGGATAATGAGACATTTGATATGAGTATTGCATAGGGCAGTTATTCTACACCCTGTGAGGAAAGGACAGGACAAGATAGGACAGGACAAGCACATATTTACAAACCACCTGGGACAAGTGAATGCAGCACTGTGCTGATCAGCGAATGGAGCAGAAAGAGAGATAAGAAATGAAATGAGAAATAAGTAAAATAGCATACATTCCAGTACAATCGAAAAGGTGCCCCATGAATGAATAACGATCACATAATTAAAACCATATTAAGAGGCTACACTGGCCTTCATCGGTCAGCCGTTTGTGTGGTGCTAATTTTAGATTGATATTGGCAAGGAGCAAACGTTTTCCCTGCAGCATCTTAGCGCTGAAACTTTTTATGACAGGCCGATGTCGGTGCGACGTACGTTTGCTGTCTGGGTTGAGTGCAGAGTTTCCGAACAAATGCATTTGTTTGACAGGTGAAGCACCTTCAGCGGATTCACGTGCACAAGCCTTCGTCTTGAGGCCCTTCGGCTGTGCTGTTTTCTTGTCGCTCTGATTGTGTTTATCATATGACACACACTAACAATGAGCAATTCTCAGATCGGCCTCGCAGACATGATGCTCAGCTGACTGGCTTTGTATGGGCATAAAAGTAGAAAATGCAAGTGATTCCAAACGAAACATCTGAGTTATCCGATTATTTTTGCCCCAGTTTTTAGTTTTGCAAGTTATCAGCTCCATTTACTTGGTGAACCCATTTACTTTTTAAATCATTAGTCATTAACTACTCTGTACATTCTCCAAAGTTCAGCCTTTAGATGTAGAAGGTGTTCCTGGTTGGGATGGATGACAAAGTACTCTGCAAGTAATCATCATCAGATACTTTTTACCCTTTTTTTTGTAGCTTACATTATTTTAAAATTCTACTATTAAATGTTTTATTAGCTTTCCAGCTGAGCCCAGTTCAGTTTAATAAATTGTTATTCAACCCGAAATTGTTATGAGCCAGTCTGTTACATTTTCAGTAGTGAGTCTTTGTGGATGAAATGTTGCCTCAAACTCTAATTAGCAAATATTATCATAGAATAAAAAAAAAAAAAGAAGGCGCAGCACCAGGGTGGCGCAGCTATAGAGCGTTGTAGAGCGTGGAGTTTGCATGTTCTGCCTGTGTGGGGTTTCTCTGCTTTCCTCCCACATCCCCAAAACATGCATTCATTGGAGACTCAAAATTCCCCGTGTGTGATTGTGAGTGCGACTCAAATGGCTGGTGATCATTTCAAGGTGTACCCCGGCTCCTGCCCGTTGACAGCTGCGATAGGCTCCAGCACTCCCCACGACCCTCATGAGGATAAGCGGCTCAGAAAATAGATGGATGGAATAAATTAATAAAATAAATAAATAAAATAATTAATTGAACATATGCATTCAGGGCATAAAATACTGGAGAAATTAAATGACAAAAAAAAACCCATCTTGCTCGAGCCTAACCTCTTCATTATTGATAGCCAATGACGGCTTGACACAATTTGTGTGCTTATTGACCTCCTTTCTTGTATTAAGAGACTCACACAAAAAAAGAACAAGAAAAACACTCCTGTCTTTGTTCCTCTCGGGTCTCGAGGGCGAAGCGTGCGTACACGCCCTTGACTCCCATTCTTCTTTCACCCAAATTGATCTCGTTGACTTTGTGCTTTCTCGGCCACCGTACTCTCCTCCTCCCAGTTTTACCCCGCCCCTTCGCATAATATGCCGGTGGAGGCTCTCAAATGAATGGCACAACACAAACACACAAGCGAACGCGCTCAACACGCACGCAAACACTTCCAGAAAGCAACACTTCAACGTTCTCCTCCGGACCACAGTGGGGGGGAAGGAACTCTGGAAGTTATCCGAAACGAGCGGGCCATGCTTTATTTGTGACCCCAGGAGTTTACCGGCGGCGTGGGACAGGAGGGATTTTGGAATGGAGTGAGGCTTCGCTCACCTCCTCGACCGTGGTGGTACCCTCAAGTCAGACTACAAAGGGACGTCAGGTCGGACCTCGTCAAAAATGGATACGTTCTTCCCGGAGGTAAAGACGCTCATTTGTCTACGTACTTTAACTTAGTTTGAGGTGGAAAAAAATCTTTTCTGACTTTTTGTTGAGCTATTTTTGTGCACTTGAAACTACCGATAAAGAGGGGGAAAATGGAAAATCACCCTATCCATATGCTTAACTATTCATACAAATCATTCCAGACGTTTTTTGGGGGGGCATGTATTCAAGAAAAACTAATAATAAACCATCTTGAGAAATTGATTCGTATAGCTGCTCAACCTTCCGTGACACACTATTATGTCATATTTTACAACTGTACTCACCCCGGCAGGATTTGTGAAAAATATTTGCAGTTATTAGGTGACTAATGACAGAATGGGCACCATCTCATAAGTTTCTGTATTAGCAGGTTTTGTGTGATAATTGTGTGATTCTAAAATGCTTTAAAATTCAATTTGTTCCCCATGATGAATAATACAAAAATATGTCGTATGTTCATTTTTTTTAAAAGAGTGGTACACAACTCGAAAATAATGCCATCTATGAGCACAAATGTGTGCTCATCCATTCATTTAGTTCTGCTTACCGTCGGTCAAGTGGGTACCACATTTACCTCACAGTTCTGAGGTTGGGGGTTCAAGTCCATCTTCTGCTTTCCTTTTTGTATGATCGGGGAGATTTATGTGGGTGTTTTCTGGTACCTCTGCTTCCAAACTGTCTAAATTGTACGTAGGAGAAAGTGGGAGTGTGAATGGTTGTTTGTCCATATGTGCCCTGTGACTGGCTAGCGACTAGTTCAGGGTTTATCCGACCTCTTGCCCCAAAGTCAGCTGGGGTAGGCCCCAGCTCATCTGTGATCTAAGTGAGGATAAAGCAGTCAATAGAATTGACAAATGATTTTGTTACATTTGGCTCAATAAATGAACAGATACTTAAACACTTAAATATGAATAAATAGAGCACACAAACTAAGGTAATTTGTGTTTGGTTGATTATTTCTTTGTTGTCATAATGTTTCTTTGGCTATCATATGAAAGCCCTTTAAATGTCACTACATTTGTAAGAAACATTTCTGGGATGAACAGAAGAGTGAAGCATTTACATTGTTGATGCAATATTTGTCAGATCTTCCCCTCCAATGCCAAAATACTTATTTTTGTTGCTGTTACTATTGACTCTACTTTTGAGCTTCTAGCAGCACCCCTCGAGACAGCCCTGCTATAATGCCCAGTGGGTGTCTAGGTGTGTCAGCTGGTCAAGAACAAGGTTAGATAATGAAAAACTTTGTCCTTATATTAATATTAGTAACATGATTCTGTCAGGTTGCTCGACTACAACTTTTTTCTCCTCCTCTATACAAGGGTCATAGTATTTTTGTGCATATGGTGCGTGCATATTGAGCAACAACTTCAGTGCATAAGTACTACTATTTAAAACAAAATGTATTAATAATTACAAGACATCTGAAAAGTAATTACCACAACTACAGTTGCATTTTGTCTCAGGACAACTGTAATTTACACATCAAGTCCATGTTGTTGTACTGTATTTTGTGAGTGGGTTATTTGAAATTTCATTGTGGAGGGCAGGAAATGTTCTCCAATTCTGGTGTGACCCACATGCACCTGACATGGTTCCCACAATGCAGCAAACACAAAGCCGCTTCATTTGCGCTCACATAATCCTATTTTAAACTAAACCTTATTTTAATAATTAAATAATTGTTAACAATTACCGGTAGTCCCAAGCAGTTTGTTAGTGTAGACTGGATGCAAGTACGTGGGCTGCATGCGTCATTTGCTCACAGACACGCACATGGGCTGACACAGACCCATGCTGTCGTTGTATAGACTCGATGGGTCACAGTCCTCTGACTCACACATCTACAAGCAGTGATAGGAGTCGGGTTCACCTCAGGTAATGGGATGCGGCTCCCAATGTTATTTATGTTGGAACCTCCCTGCAATATAATTGAAGAGATGCTCTCTTTGCCACCAACAATGGATTCCAGAATTACATTAACTGCAAAATTGCTCCCCCAGAAGCAAACGAAATGAAAGGATTGAAGAGATATGTTATACCGTTTTACAGTCATTTGGAGGATTTTATGTGACCCTTGTGAGGATAAGCGGCTTGGAACATGGAATATAACAAAAAACTCAATTTCTCTCGGACCCATTATCTAATTTTCAAAATTCTTGGTGTATGGTACTTTGATTGAAGTGATTATTCCAACCAGACTGGGAATTTTAACAGTCATTTATGAGAAATCACATTCAAATGTTTCATGGTAAGATGAACAATTTTAAAACATTTTCATGCACTGTACGCAATCTGACCTTTTACCATTAGTGGAGCAGTTGGCCATTTTCAATCACCCAGACATCAGTTGGGGTAGTTAGGCGCCTTGCCTGAAGGCAAGGTTCAACAAACTCTTTCATCTTAAGATCAAATGAGACACGAGACACTTGGTTCATCCCAGGGAAAGAAAATTACTAAAATATTGAATGTGTTGCCATAGCATCAACATATAAGTTTTACTTAATAAATTCAAGCAACAGGCTTTTAAACTTGATTTGGTATTATTGTAAACACTTTTGTTCTAAATTTTATTTGAACTGTATTTTACTCAGGCAGTTGATGGCCCAATAAAACAATATTTCGATGCCCAGGGATGTCATTTGACCTTTTAGAATAACTAGTTCACTACTTGCTTGTTAAGTGATCTTTTGTGGCAAGTTAACAATATAGTTATAGTTGATCGTCAAGACTTGGACAACAGCGCTGCTAGTTTCAAATACAGATAGTTTTAATTGTCCGATAATTCTGGAAGTGAGGCCTTAAGTGGATTACACTGAGTCACCCAAGGATCACTATGAGGCCTCATTCCTCGCTTGGGGTTCATCATGAGCAGTGTGTGTCAAAGCATTCTGATTGATTGATGGATAGGTTGGCTTCTTGGTGAATGTTTGAGTTCCTGGTTGTGCAGATGGTGGTTTTACAGTACGATTGTGTGACTTCTCCACAAAAGACCATTCTGTCGATCGACACTGCCTCGAGTCCACACCCTGTCCACCCTCACGAATCTTGTCAATGCCTTTTAAACACCTCTGTCTGATTATGTAGTGCGTGCGGATTTGTGCCTTTCAGCCCTCCACAGAGGAAACAGAGTCTTTATAGCCTTTGTGAAACATCCTGTTGAGCCGCTACATTCAATTCTAAACGTGGCGATTCAGAACCTTTAAAGTGGCAGCTGCCTCACACTGTGAAAGCAAACGAAGACCTTTCCACACCCGTTAATGCCCTCTGAACAGACCCTGTCCTAGCAGGCCAAATTCCTTCCCCTTAAAGGTACTCTGACTAGACAGAATCCCAGAGTCCTAGCCGCGACTCCTGGAATTCCCAGCCGTGCCGGCATGTCAACCTATGCCATGTAGAAGTGCGGCGGTCAAGCTTTAGGTTACCGCATGCATTCTTCCTGCCCCTGAACCATGCAGCCCAAACTGCCTTGTCAAGCCCTTGCCATGGGGATCAAAATGCGCCGGAAGAATTCTGTTGTGAAAAACGGTAACTTAATCCGGTTGTCATTTCCTCCAGCTGTTGAAGCTCTCTGAGATCATTGCGCCTCCACCTCCAACCATGCAGAGGGATAGATTTAGCAAGGAAGGAAGTTAGGGTGTGAGGCGAGGATGTAAGGAAGGAAGGAAGGAAAGGCGAAAATATGGCATTCCTTTTTAATGCTGCTGAGGCTTCTTAGCTTGTAATCAAGATTTGCAAAATGAGTATTTTATTATTTACTTCAACTGAGGGTGGTGATAAATAATTTGAAGCCTTTTCTTGACGAAGTAGATGAAATGTTCCATAGTTGACAAATGAGTGTTTGTGTGAAGTTGAGTTCACTGCCGTCATACAGCCTTCTTGCCTCAAATTATGGCTTTCAATTCAAAACAAAAAAATTAATAAAGGTCAAATGACATTTCGTATCTCAAAGACCTTGTACCTGTTTTGGTATTCATACATGTTTTTCTACCATGCCCATTTTTTTTAATGCCAATTTTCTGTCTTCATATATAGGGTGCAAAGGCAGGTCCATCCCTAAAAGCCCTAAAGCACAATAAATACACATTCATTAAACAATTGGCCTGCTCAGGATCATATTAGCTACGACCTATTCCAGCTGACAGATGGTGAGGGGTGTGGTACACTCTGGACTGGTCACCAATCACAGGGCACGAAAAAAAGCAAGGAAACCAAATTTCAAAATGTTCCAACAGAGTGTACTTGAAGTGGATCACATCATGAGCAAAACCCATAATTATCCAGTGGGAAAGTTTTGAGGTTATAACTTGCCACAGTGATGCCACACTTTTAAATCCTCATACTGCTGTACTAGCTTTCTGATTACTCATTCTCCCTCCAATGCCCTTATATAGGGTTTGAGTTTGACATGACGCAGCCATGTCCTTAACACCCATCCTTCCCCTCTGAGTGTGCTTCTAAGAGGGACAACCTCGTCGACTGTGTCATTCTCTGAATTATAAATCACTGTGTTCATATGAAACAGCACGTTCATCTACAGGAAATCTCTAGTATCTCCTGAAACATTGTTTGAATCTCTTCTGAATCTTTGTCTGTTTACACAATACAGTGATATTTTTCTCAATTAAAAACCTAACAAAAAATGTGGTGTTTTTGGGGCGCAGCCAGAACAATTTACCGTAATTTCAGACCTATAAAGCACACCAGATTATAAGCCTCACCCAATTATTTGTAAAATAAATACCATTTGGCACATACATACCGTAAGCCGCACCTGTGTAAAAGTGCCCACATTGAGACCCACATTGAAACATGTGATATTTACAAAAAAAGACAGTACATAGAGTTTTAAAAGTTTTAATACCTTAGCTTACCTTCATATAGCAACAACACAGTAGCACGAACAGGGCTGGTTAAAAAAAACATACCGGTAAAAAAAAAAAAAAAAAAACAGCCGCGGCCACATAGTATCGACATGGTAGCATAGCCCTAACAGAGCCGGTTTCAATCACTGAGACACGGCAGTAACACAGCAGAAACACGCTAGCGCGGTGCTAACAGGGCTGGTTTAAAAAAAAAAAAAACATACCGGTAAAAATCACTGAGATGCGGCAGTAAGACAGCACCAACACGTTAGCACAGTGTTAACGCTAGCGCAGCGCTAACAAGGCTGGTGGAAAAAAAAACATACCGGTAAAAGTCACTTCTTCGGCACATATATTCCACTGGTCTCACTCTTACCTTTTCCGTTCGAGTCCCCTCTTGTGGTCGTTGGAAAAAAAATGCACAAATTAGCCGCATCACCGCATAAGCCGCGGGGTTGAAAGCGTTTGAAAAAAGTTGCGGCTTATAGGGTGGAAATTACTGTAATTGGATTTCAAATCATTTGAATGGGGAATGCTGAGTTGAAATATGAGTAAATTGAGTTGTAAATTTGGTCATGGAAGGCATGAAACTAGTAAGATGTCACTGCCGTCTTCTGCTGTCACAGCCGTTACAATGATTGGTAATACGATGTATTGCAGTAACACGCTGCCAAGGTGCTTCAAGGGCCAAGGTAAAAAAAAAAAAAGTTTGACATATTGTTAAATTCAACATCAATACCATTTTAGGCTTTTATAAGTTGGCACAGGGGTGCATTGCTGGCATGTTACCATAATACTTGGAACTGTACACGATGGTGCTGTTCAATTGTGTTCGACCACGTAGTGCAGTCTGCGAGTGTGCGGCAGGCTTCAAGGAACTTTTGTTCTGTGATCGAATGAGGAGATGCAGGCATTTGTGTCCATTTTGGCAGAAGATGAAAGACCCAGAGATGAAAGGCATGACAAGGAGCAAGTGTGTCACCTTCTTCTTGATCCTGCTTCCGTCCCTCCCACTTTTGATTGGGTTTCCATTACATCAAATACCAATGGAGGCCAGGAAAGGGAAATTGAGGCTGTGGCAAAGCGGGGCCAGGCCGTTCTGAAACTTGAAATGGAAAAGCGGCATAAATGTGGTACCACTAGTTGTATGCGGGGCTCAAAAAGGTATGCAAAAGGATCACTGAATTGATGTTAAAACTGTTCACGTAACAGTACATTTACCAAGTACAGTTCAGTTTGATTTAACTTTTAAATACAATATGTTTGCATTGAATCTTTTAGAAATGTGTTCAAGCATGTAATTTAATTTATGTAATTTTTTTTAAGTCAAATTGACTTGTGTTATATATCTTAATTATTTAAGCACAATTGTTTAAGTAATGGTAATGTTTAAACTGCCCGTTGGCTTGCACAGTACTAAGATTATTGTTTTAGCAGTAAAATCTCTGCTTCATTTAAAAAAAAAAAACATCTGTAATGTATTTTAATAATTGGTCATGATGGTGGTACATGGAGAGCCAAGTGTTCCTGAGGGGCTACTTTATATAAAATATCTGAGAATCACTGAAATAGTGGTTCTAAGAAATGTATGCATTGGAGTCAAAATGTTTGAGTCTGCATTTATTTACGGCTTTAAAAAGAACTGTGAAAGGGGTTATAATCCTTTTTTACTATTATAAAGGTTAACGCTTAAAAACTAGACCAGTCCCTTGCTCTTCATTACCAACAAAGGATGGATTTTTGCTGGATTTTGTATGCTGTGTATTTATCCGAGATGCTTAGCCAGAGAAAATTAAAGTTGTTGTTTACCACGGCCTCTCCTGGCACACTAAACTACTCTTGGCCTTGACCTTGGCTGCCCTTGCCCGACTGACTCTATGAGCTAGTAATAAGAGTCTAGCTCAAATCCCTTCTCGCACTGCAGCTTAATAATAGCCAGCCTGTGATTACTGCTCTGGTCCCAGATGTTAACTTTCTCTTCGTAGGCCACTGTGATTACCTTGTCGGTGAGCCTATTATGGTATACGTTGTCTCATCACTTTTGCCCATGTATTTGTAACTTAAACAGATAATGGCATGAACCGGGACCTGACGTCAACACTTGCTCCTGATTCGTTAATGTTGCAATTTTAGACTGAACACCATGCTGGTTTTGGCATCAAGTTCCACACTGCACGTATAATTGGCAGCTTGGTGTTTAACACAGGCAAATAACACAGCATGCTGCAAGTCGTAAGCGTTCCATTCCAGGTTTAAAGATGATTGCGTGTCCAGAGGCTGTTGTAGTATTGCAGTATGAGATTCTGGAGGAATGTTTCCATCTCACCATCTTCCATACCAGTGATTCCCAAACACTGTCTCGGGGTACATTAGTGTGCCGTGAGCGCTCTTCAGGTGTGCCGTGGCAAGTTACCCAATTTTGTGTAATTGCTAAAAAAAACATTTGTTTCCAAGAAATAATGTATCTTCATCTATTTATGCCAGTGAGGCACAATGACAGACAGAACAAAAAAATCATCTTCTATTCGATGGCAGGAATTACATACAGTAATTAATGTATCAATTTTACTTTTGTTGGTTTGCCGTGAGATTTTTCAATTGTAAAATATGTGCCTTGGCTCTATAAAGGTTGAAAATCACTGATCCATGCTACTGCTTATTAGGGGCTGAATGGGTTAGTTGATTTGTTGACGAGTTAGCAAATCGACTTTATTACTCTGTATCAACCTTAAATGCTTGAAATCGATTAACCATATAGTGTTTACAGTGGTACATTGTGTTACAAGTTTGATTTCTTTACTGACCAATATAATAGCTCAAATAACTCTTCCATCATCGATTTTCCCCATTGAAGGGACTTTTTTAAAAAATGGTTCTGAATAAGTTGCCCAAAATAATATTTTTGGTCACTTAAAAAAATATTATAATAAAATAAATATTAGAATGTGCAAATACTGTACATTTTGCCAGGCCAAAAGTCACAACAACATTTGTGTGCATGTTACAGTAATCATGCTTCTTGAAGCTGTCAGCACCACCTTGGTGAAAGCAACAATCAAGGGTTGACTGACACCAAACAATCAAACCCCTGGTGGACCTTCGCTATAATGTACATCTTGGGCACAGAAGTGAGCTAGGGAAACCAGTATTCTTTACGTCACTCGTGTGGCGGTGTATAGTAGCAAATTTAATAGCTCTCTAATTATCGGTTTGAATGCAGACGTTTTGATACAGCTATTGTATTAGATCTATACATGGTGCAAGTGTATATCATGATTGAAGCATGTGTTTGTGCAATCTCCTTTAGTGTTGAATAATCTCTCGCAGTTATGAAATGAAATACTGGTAATTCACATGAGGTGTTATCCAATCCATCCATCATCTACTGCTTATTCAGGTTGGGTCGCGGCGGGGGCAGTAGCTTTAGCGGGGATGCCCCTAGCCACTTTGTCCAGCTCTCCCGGGGGGTCCGAAGTTTTCCCAGGTCAGTCGAGAGACCGAATCTCTCAAGAGTGTTCTGTGTCCCAATAATATTAGTTGGGTGAAATGTTCTCTCATGCGCTTATCCAGATATTCTCCAGATATTCGTACTTAAAATTCCCATTGAGAATTGTCACATTGGCTTTTTAATGGACACTCATGCAAGAACCAATGTTTATCAGAATAATCTAACATAAAGAAACTGAGCTGTGTCTTTCTTTTCTCCTTGCACAACTGCTTTTCACTCAAGGTGAGAGGAAGAGGACAGTAATGCCTTTTTTTTAGTTTTCATAAAGAAAAATGCTGTCTAATGTTGTATGGATTCAAAAACAATATTTTCCACAGGAATAATGCAAACAATTTAACAAAGGCTCATCTGGGTATCCAACAAGAAAACAACAACAATGCAGCTCTGCTTACTAAAATTATTTGGCTTTGACATATTAGACTAGTTTCATAAAGTGTAGTTCATTTAGGTCGCTGACAAAAGATTTGCTTGGTTGTTTAACTTCAAGCTTGAGACAAAACTATTTGTCAATAAGGAATTTAAAAAGTAAAGTTGAGTCACACCGTTCTCAAGAATCACCATATACTGGAAATGAATTTGGTAGGAAGCCTTGCCCCTCCCAGCAGACAAAGTGAGGAACACATCAATCTATCACACAGGACTTAAACCCATACATACAGTATTTAAAAAGACCCATCCTCTATAATTATCATTGCTTTATGAGCCAAGTGATTATTTAAGCAATGCAAACATGTCCAAAGGTGTTAGCCATGTAGTACTTGAGGACCCAAGAATGAAATAATTTGGTTCCAGTCAAGCTATTAGCTGAGGTCAAAAGCTAGGAAACTGGACCCAAAGGCTCCAATGACACTTCACAAACACTGACCACACCAGGTGACCGTCAAATGTCTCCTATAGTCTGATGATTCAAGCGCATTCCAGAGATATCTCCGGTATTCCTGCTGTGTGACTCCATTGCTACCCTCAAATGAGCAAAGAGGGGATCGAAGGAATGGAAATGATACCAAGAACAGTCGCTACTGCAAATATTGGTCTTATCAAACATGGAGCGATCACAGCAGTCTTGAATCTGCTTTCACACTACAAAAACTCCAAATCTAACCAAGAGTATTTGTCTTATTTCTCGTCAAATGTGAAATAATATTCATCACGTAAAGAGTAACTTGTCTCATCTAAAACAAAGCAGTAAGATTGTTTTCAACACACAATGTGTTGCTCTCTCTTTAAAAAAAAAAAAAAAATTATATATATATATATATATATATATATATATATATATTATATATATATATATATATATATTTATTTTAAAGGACAAGTGGGCATGTCATTAAGCAGCTGAAAGGCTCTTGTTTTTTTAAGGAATTGTTAATTATCTGCCAAACTAGTTGGCTCTGATGTGAGTTCAGTTAGGCGCCTCTATTGAACACATTTTTTCCTCCTCACGAGTTAGAGGAAAAATCAGATAAACAAAAAACAGTACACTCACTATGTAAAGTCCTTGCATGTGGGAAAGATACATTTACATAATTTATTATTATTTTTTTTTTAATCATGTACCGAACACTCATCCAGGAGCTGCTGTCGGGCACATGCCCAGAAACTCACACACAGACTTGCCCACGTCACACGCCCTCCCACCAGTTTTTTTTTCCGACTGTCTCCTCCTGGGTGACCACCATTATGTCAACTTATTTCCATATGGAGCGCTTTGTGAGTCTACAGTAACAGTCTATGATGGGGAAAAAAAAAACACATCATTGTGAAGCTTTGAGGAAGAGATGCTGATTCTATTTTTTGTAATCAAATTGTTCGGTTTATTTGAGTATTAGTTTTGGCTCTGCAACATACAACATAGTCTCTCTATAAAAATGCATCCCATCTGTCCAATGACTGAAAATGTCTTATTCTCCAACACCCCTGAAATGACATACTGGAGTAGTTTACCGCCATCAGACTGTGGTGGGGGAAGGGGAACCCCTGGGATGCACCCGTGCAGACGATCTCATGTACACGCAGCTACTGACAAATCTGCAGGTACTCTGTGGATATTTCTTATTCGTTATTTTCATTAATATGTTGATTAAAATTACTTTAAAGTGAAACAACTTGAGGTTTGCGTATGAATGTAATGAAGACTATCATTTCGCCTTAGGGTTTCAGGGGGTGGTTGCAGACAAGGTTCTAAGACCCGATGATAAACGGCAACCGACACCATCCCCCATTACTAGACAGGGGGAAGCCCTGTTCCCCACGGGGCACCTCCTCTTCCATTAGCTAATTTCTGATCAGCTGCCTCCTACATCATCTTTAATTCATGTCTTCCTGCACAAATGCTCGAGGTTGATTTTGATCATCTGATTTGTCCCCTCGGTCAAGCACCAGGTCCTCAGCCTACCCATAGACCATGCTGGAAACAATGACGGCCTGATTTATTTTGTGTAATTCTCACTCGTCGCTAATGTGATAGGGAAAGAGTGTTAAAACAGCAGTATCTCGACTTACAAGTTTAATTCATTCCGTCACCAAGCTTATAACTTAATTTACTCAAAAATAGCATTTTTTTTGTTACCTGTTTTATGATAAAGAACGTTGACACTTTGTAGTATTCAAAACTGAATGTGAAGAAATGAACTGGTCTAAATACTGTAGTTTTTGTGTCTTTCATGCATGTCTTTAGGGGGTGTGGTCTAATGAGTGATATTAGGAGCATAAATCGGGGTAGTTCATTGTGAGCATCTCTGTGTGTGCATGTGGCTATCTATATGCTAACATATAATGGGAAACGCCAGAAAGCACAGGCTATCGATGAGCATCTAAGTGGCACTGTCATAAACCTTTAGGCAATGGATATTTGGACACAAATGGTGTAGCCAAACATTTAGACAATATATCAATACCTACAGACATATTCTTTAGTCTCTGCAAAGAATGACTAATATTACTGTTGGACGAAGAAGCTGACACTCTCCCTATACAGTGTATCCTCATGTCTTTCAGTACTGGTGAACACACTAAATCTCCCCTACCCACTTCCCATTCTATTTCATCACAGTATGTTATTGCTGTATGTTTCAATAATAATACAATTAGTTTTCTCAAACTTTTGGAGGGGGGTATGTCCATTCATTTCATTGGGAATGTGAGATGCAAATGTTTGCGTTATGAATGTGGTCAAAGAACAAACTAAACTTTTAGTTCAAGTCACCACTGTATTTCCCTTTTCATTTCGTGGAGAGTCAGAATGTTGGAATGAGTGAAAATACATTATAAAATGTTACTTCCGGAATGCGTTGATCCATTTGTAGGCAAAGTAAACCTCTCAA
Source organism: Syngnathoides biaculeatus (assembly GCF_019802595.1). Lineage (NCBI taxonomy): Eukaryota > Metazoa > Chordata > Actinopteri > Syngnathiformes > Syngnathidae > Syngnathoides > Syngnathoides biaculeatus. The sequence continues at coordinate 14,307,349 of NC_084653.1, read as the reverse complement.
CCCATCTGGAAGATTTGCGGCCTGGAAAGACCTCTTGCTCAGAATTCCATCCCAGTTTAACTCAGCCTACTTGTTTAGTCTTACCTCTGAGAGTGGTACTCTCACTCAGCATTCTGGAGATTTGAGTGAAAACCTTGAGTTTGGCCTGGGTTCCCACTCAGGAAACAAGTGACAAAACCCCACATTGTTTTCAGATTTTTAAAATGTAGTCTACAGGTAATTCATACTTAAAATATATAATTTGCCTTTAGGAAAGTTTGAAAACGTGATATGTTGTCAAGGGGTTAAGAAAATTCTTCTTCTTTTTCTCTCGGCTTGTCCCATTAGGGGTCTCCAGAGCGTGTCATCTTTTGCCATCTAAACCTATCTTGTGCATATATTCTGTATTACTTCGGCTAATCTTCATTCCTCTCCGTTCCAGTGAATGCCTCCATCTTTCTAATTCTTCCTCCACCTGCTCCCTGCTTTCACTGCAGATAAAAATATCATCTGCGAACATCATGGTCCAAGGGGATTCCAGTCTAACCTCATCTGTCAGCCTATCCATACAAAAAAATGTTTAAGCCTTAAGGTCAGGGTTCAGTAAAGGATGCTCTGAAGAAAGCATCATGTTCATGTTCTCTTTTGAATGTAGCTATTTGGGAATTACCACATTGGCTTTTTAATGGACACTCATACAAGAACCAATCCTCATGCCAGAATAATCTAACGTAATGGAATTCAGATCATTGTCTTGTTGATGGAACTCGTTGAGAATTGTCACATTGGCTTTTTAATGGACATTCATGCAAGAACCAATTTTCTTCTTGACCCTTTTAGAGGCTGGTCAGTCTTCTAATGCCGTGGCGTCTGCACATCTGTCCATTCATCCTCATATGGGGTCACTTAATGTGGGCCTATGCATTGCTGTTGTTATGTTAATACTGCCATATTTCATTGGTTGAAGTATAAAATGGGGTGTGGGGGGCGCTGAACCTTCGTGTTTTATCTCCTGTATACCTGCTCAGTCAGAATCAGGATGATATTTATCGGTCGAGAATGTTAAAAACACAAAGAAGTTAGTTGTTGTGGTGCATGGGAAAAAAACAAAAACAAATGAGGTCGACCAAAATTAACCTTTTGAACTGATATTTTGGTCTATTTGATGTCTTGAACATTTTGTAGAAACATTATCAATTGTCACAGAACTGTAATGCAAAGATACTGCTAAATCTTATCTGAATTGCTCTTATTTATCTCCTGAAACATGGTGTCTTTAAGTGTTCATAAGCATCTCTATATCAGGTGTCAAATCCTAAATAACCACGAATTTCAGAATGCCATTTAAGTGGGAAGTAGTCAGTTAAGTGCATGTCAGTTTGCTTCCCCCCAGTGGACACAATGAGCAACAAGTTACTTTTTTTGAAAAATTTCAGTTAATGTGTTTTCTTTCCCCTGGGGTAGACTGGAACGCCAAACTGGCCTGCTGACTGCATATTTTGAACCCTTGGGGTAAATAATTCAGAGAAGCCCAAAGTACATTTTAAACCTCACTGAGGCACAATGTTTGCATTTCAGGCTTAGAATTCTGTTGTCAAATAATAAACAAACATACCAAACTCACATTTTGAGTTAAAAACTTGTTTTTTATAACGCCCCTCCATCTGGTGATGGCCAATCATGCACTGTTTGCTGCTGTGTTAACTTAGCCCAGTGCTACTCAGTTGTTTTCTATTCACCTCACCCCCACCCCTACTCCCAGGAAGAAGAGAAAAAATATTTACAATAAAGAATAAATGTATTGTTGTTCAGTATGGAACAGAAAATATAGTACATCAGTTTTTCTGAAATAGGAAAAAAGAGAATGAATAACTTAAACTGTAACAGGACAAGCCGAAAGGAGAAGAAGAAACTGTGAACATTTTCACCCAACTTATATATAACGATCTAGAAAACTCTTTAACTTACTTACTGTTTTCATCCCTGTTAACTTTTTTTTTCATAGTGTCTTCCAAGTGTAACTGCTCGTACTATTGCAATAAACACTACTACACCGTTGCGCAAATACTCAGAGCGAGTGCACCTCTGCAATCAACTGCAGTGGATGTGCACTTACTCTTGATTTAGAACAGCAAATCATGTTGTTCAGTCTTACACGCCAACCCCCTCCCTAGCATAGTCGTGCCCAACTATCTGAGAAGAACTTACTTAGCCAAATATTCGAACAAAGCTACACTCCAAGAATTCCTCCTTATGTACTCCTTATCATCTTGCATTTTGTGGTTAAGTTGCTTGTTTTTATTATATATTTATTTACTTTCTTTGTCATGAGTTCTGGGCTGATCATTTGATACGACCTGTGCTCGTGTCCACAGCACCTTGTCCTGTGTAAGCATTAAAATATTGAAGGCCCATTCATTAGCGCGTCTTGAGATCTCTTGCTATCCTTGAAGCTGCAGAAACCCAAGCTTTCATCCCGGCGAGTGCATCAATAGGCTTCTGTGTCAGAGGATATGATGGGATATCAACATGAAGACTGCTTCATTCTTTTCCATCAGTTCTGTCCCTGTGCTCTGTGACATGCAATGTGGAGAATTTGAAGCTAAATGTAATTCCAACATCTGGTGACCAGAAGCAGGAGTTTGGATTTACAACCCATTTGACTGCAATGATGTGTGCAAGAAGTGGTGTTTAAGGTAGAATGGTCAGCTGGGCCACACCAGGTGATTTAAGTTGGATGGGTGGGGGTGGTTTTGACATGTGCCCATTGTGTCCCAGCTGGCCTGTGTTTGGGATATTTCCGCCTGGTTAACTTCCAAGCTTCTCAGTCAGTCAGAGGTGGCTGCCTTTGTCCTGACTTAGTGACAAGGCTCTTTATGAAGGTAGTGACAAGGAGGGAGTCGTTTTGAAAGAACCATCTGTTGCTGAGACAGCGTCAGTTTGTTTTTAAGCACAAATTTCTGCAGCTATAAAGAGAGGAATGACACCAGGACAAATGCATCTCAAGCTCCATAGTCACTCCTGAATTGTTCTCTATCTCCTGAACTCAATAGCAAATATTTGAGAATTGACAGTAGGTAGTATTAGAAAAAGTAGCTTCTTTCCTTTGTCGTAATCCACGGTATTTCTTTAAATCACACTTTTTGTTTTGTCATCAGTTTGTTCGATTTGGAACAAGGAACAAGGCAAATCAACCAACCAAGCAATAGGAGAGGCTCCAGTTACCACTGCAAAAGACATACTCAAATATTAGTTTATTGAAGTGGACATTTTGGCATACATAACTAAAATTGTACTGTACCCCTTGGTGAAAACGTTACCAAAGTGCAGAGTGTCCCAAACTTAGGGTTGGGAGCCAAAATTATATTTGGTCCACAATGTTAGGAGTAAATTTTCTAATATGGGTCTATAGCAAAAAATACTTGTGAAATCCTCCAAAAGGCTTTGTTTTCTTATCAATGTTCCAATGATCCCCATTCAGCCATCACAATTTAAGTTGTGTCGAAGCAAAACCTTGGTCGATCATTAATGACCAAAGTGTCCACAGTCAAAGCTCAAATCGGGCTATACTGTTGTTTGTTTGAGTCATATTTAGTTTTTCAACAACTCTAAAACTTTAGGGGGAATAACTGATATCAAGCAACTGCCCCTTGAACAACCTCCAATCAAATATCCAACTGTTTTAATAGCTCCATGTCAAGAACCGAGAAGCCCTTGGACTGCTGGGATTTCAAAGAGACGCAGTCTGAAATGCTTTTGTCAAATATTTTTTCCTCTCTGCAAAAACAACCAACAATATTCTCTTTGAAACCCTGTGACCCTGTGAGTTCTGGTTACATAAGAGCATCTGATTGTCTGTGGAATAAATCCTAATAATCTGGACTTCAGCGTGAAGCGGCTTTTCCCCGAGTAGGCCCAACACGCCAAGCTTGTACTCGGCCGAGACGGTCACTCAGTCCCCCATCAAAACCATGTCAATGTGTCGACACATGCTGTAGTTACTGTAATAGTTGTTTCTCTCATTTCACACACAATGGGGAATGAGACATTATCACTAATGTGCACCCTTCCTCTTTCGTTCCTTCCTGCTCAGCCTCCTCTTCCTAATTTACACAACCCGGCAAACGGTTGTCCCTGGTGGTTTGAGAGGGCCCCATTTAGATGTGCACCATTAGCTGACTGCATGGAGAAGAATTGTGATGAAAGTAGCTTTGAAGGGGATGTATTTTCTCAGCATCACTAAGAAATATAGATCAACTACTTCTATGGGGAACATTTTTAGTATGTAATTAATTATTCTTAGTTTGCATTTTAAAAAGCGTGATGTAATGTGTTTTCCCCCATGGATTTGAATTGTGCAGCCGTGGCTGATCCTTTTAAATAGTTAATGAGGATTGATGTCTAAAAGTGGTGACCTTGTCTTGTATTAGGTTTCCAAGTCGACTCCGTGCATATTGATCTGTCCAATTTTATGCTCTGCTGGACACAATTCCCTTTTGTTCTGTGTTTCCTGGGCCACTTTGGGCTTATTGACATTATTGAATGGCTCAAAAAATGGGTTTAGAGCAATGATGATTAAGCAATCACTGAATTCTTCTACTGAGTTCCAGTGTGTTACGTTGAAATGGATATTTGTTTGGGCTGACAAATATCAATGCAGTCATCTCACAAGCATTGTCTTGTAATCATGGTACGATGCTTGCCAGGTCTATAAATGTATCTTCCTTTGTTGTGAGGAAATTGCATTCATACTTTGTGATTCCTGTTATTGCACTTAACTCTGATGGATAAACTACACACTGATGCAGTTTATATAACACTGGCTATAACTAAAATCAGATATGGAACAATGTTCTGCAATACATTTTTTTTTTAACTTTGTGAGAAATTTCTACCCAGTAGGGCTGAAACAATGAATCGGATAACTCAGACTTTGATTACACAAAAAGTTGAAGCAAAATTTTTCTATCAAAACTTAGCTGTTTTTCCACACTGATGAATGCTACTGCCTCCACGCAGTACTCACTTTAGACATAAGTTCTGATGCGGCCAAGACAGGAAGAAAGAGTGTCAGATGTCAAAAGATCAATCTATCGTTTCACACTGAACAAGGAAGATGGAGTTCATCGTGTACTAGAACAGCATGTCTATGATTGCCAACAAAAGGTAATGTATCAATGTTGTCTAATTTAATATAGCCTGCTACTATGAGCTACAACATCTTATAATGTCCCCACAACTTGTCAAGGATACACACAGCTGCCGGTGCATGTTAAATCACTTTACTGAGCAAGCACTACCAAAAATTAGAAAAGTAAGAGCATCCATACACAAGTTGCTACGGACACAAATGAGGCCCATTCAGTCAACATGCAGACCGGTTAATGGTTAGTCAGTTAACAACCAGCTGCTTGGCTCAGCTTCCAACAGCCAACTATACACTTTCATTCTCCACTCCCATATCACCCACTCCGTTGGACCCCACCTTTTTAATGCTGGACAAACTCAGAAACGTAGATATTATACGATGGAAAGTGGGTATGGTGATCCCAAGTGGACAACAATAATATCTGCACTACACATGCACATTTCGTTGTTTAAAAATGCTAAATCTTTTTTTAATTAGTCAATAATCGGTAGAAAAATCAATTCTAAAATATTTATCTGCATCTCGACTGCAAATACTGAACAATTCACAACATCCATCTGACAAGAGTCTTTCACATACGTCATATTTTTATTTATTTATTCCTTGTTTAGTTTCCGCCACAACTCCATCAGTTTGGTCTGGCTTGTTACTCCCCTGCTTGGCTCAAATAGAAGTGGAGTGTTCCTGCAATAGTGGAAAATAAATTACGAGTACTCATTCTTGCGTATCTGCACCAAACTTTAATGCATTGCCCAAGACATGTCAATTTTTGATGTCGGCATCTTTTCTCTACTGTACAGTGAATCAATGAACCTTGATTTAACATGGTCATGCTGTGGTGTTCAATTACGGTGTTGCAGGGCTCTCGTGTGTGGGTGAAAGATAAACAACATCTCCTCCCCTCCACTGTAAACTCATGTGATGACACTTCCCTGGTCCTCACCACTGACTATGGAAAGGTAAGAGGCCACTCATTTTTTTCAACGGTTGCCATTATTGTTGCTTTTTTCTTGTTACGGAAAGCAAAGGAGAAACTGCTATTGGAAATGACGGCAAAGTGCTAAGGAAACTCCACCCAGTACCAGCCGTAGCGACACATCTGATTTAGAGAGGAACTCCGGGAGGTTTCCAAAACTGAGCACGTGGGTTGCGCTTGAGTCTAAAGACAAACTGCACTCAGGAGAGCCGCAGTGACATCAGCACGGTTGCCGCAAGCGTGAGGATCAAGAAGACTTTACTCCCAGTTGAAGTTTACTGTAAAACTGACAGCAAAAGAGAACTAAACATACATTTAAACGCAGACCTTTTCCAAAGTAATTTCATCAAACAAAAGCCTATAAGCATCAAGTAAACATACTTAATCATGCAAATTGCCAAACATCTCAAGATCATTGATATTCTTTTAAGACAAACCTTCAAACTGCTACTTGAACACAGCAACACATACACATAGATAAATGCAGCAACACATCCATCCATCCATTATCCAAGCTGGTTATTCTCACAAGGGTGACAGGAGATCCGGAGCCTATTCCAGCTAGCTTCGGGCGAAAGGCAGACTACACCCTGAGCTGGTCGCCAGTCAGTCAGAGTGAAGATATCGACGCCATCACTGAGTGGCAATCAATCCCACGCTCCCCGCACCAAAGTCAGGCATGTCTATCACTACACCATCAGTGACTCATCTCAGCAACACATACAAACAAAACATACAAGCGAAAGCTAAACAATTTAAATTTAAACACCGAGGTTTTGAACCTAACCACATAATTTCGTCTCACAAAAGGTACGCTAGCCTAATGCTAACATAATGCGAAATCCCATAGATGAGCTAACATAAATGAGCATAGATCTCACACATTCTCAACACTGCTTATCCTGTTCAGGGTGTTGCGGCGCTTGGGCCTAACCCAACATAGAGCTTATTTTGTCACTCTGCGGGAACAGGAGGATCCCAATGCACGTATAACCTGAATATAAGTAGATCATGTGAATAAAGATAAAGCTTGTATAGATTTCTACTGCATTGAAAAGAAAACCCAAAGCTTCAAATTGAATTTTGTTTACCTAGCATTCTATATTAGTCTCGGGACAAAATGAATATTACTTCCTCACATTTCACAGTAAACATTCGTTCAAACCTTGCATTGTTTTAAACATGCATTTAGAACTCTGTGTGTGTGTGTGGGGGGGGGGGGGCATGGAGGAAGTTCCCACACGTGCTTCATACATGGCTGCTGTGGGATCAACACATTTTGTAAGTCTGTGTAAAACGACCTTTTCTGTTTGCCGATGCATGGACGTCTGTGTCTAGAGGAAATCCTGCTACACGGAGTTGTAAATAGAGAGAAGGTAGTGATGATGGATGTGAAAAACTGCTTTGAAAATAGGTTAAAAAAAAGGGTATGTGTGTGTTCTCACTGTTATTTAGTCTTTGTTGTGTAGTGGCCCACAGGTTTCTGGGCAATAATGTAGGAAGTATCGTGCGGGTATCAAAGACTTGTTCACAGGATGAAGACATTTTGTGTCATTTCTACATAAGTATTAACAGCAGATTACGAAAACAACAGTGTTTTGGCACAAAATGGAGGAACGTAGATGACAACCAGGAGATTTTTCTTGATTTTTTTTTTTTTTAAAGCAGCCAAAGCAACGTATGATGAACATTACGGGATGTGTATTCTTCATCCGTTTGTATTTCCACCCATCCAACCATTTTCTATAGTCACCAGTGAGCTGTACCCTAGCCAGGCTGAGGGATAACCAAGCTGATTGTTCATACACCGTGGAATGGTCAGTCGCAAGGCACATAATCACACTCACAATCAGACAATAAGATGATTTTAATACTTTAGAGTTGTGAGGCAGACTTGGTAACATTAATTGCAATGTTCTGCCCATGTACAAAATCTAATAATCAACCAAACAAATGTATGACATATTTGTCTTTGGTTGACTCTCCATTTGTCAGTGAACAGACTGCTTCCTGGTTCTAGAAGGATGATTGTACAAATAAATGCACAGTTCCATTTTGTTTCCGTCCAGGTCGTTACATGGACTCCATGTACCTAAAGTGAAAGTTCAAGTTCGAACAATTGAGAGTCTTGACAAATTTTCTGACTGGATCCAATGTAAGCCATAACCTTACAGCTAGCCCACCATTATGCAAATGCAAACTTAGCACAAGGCAAACAGGGAGTTATTTTCAGACTAGGAAATAATTTACAGACATTCGCAAATGAGGATCTTGAGCAACAGATATTCAGATTTTTCATTTATTTCTTACTGCACCTTTTAATCTATTATGGATAATTTTTATCTAAAACTGAGAACACACCTTTTTCCTTTCATCATAAAATATAACCAAAGTCACTTTGTAAAACACACTGTAGAGAAAAAAATGTTAAGCCATTGATAGACGAGACAGGACAAGCATGTTGAGAATCATGAGCGATAGAATTTTTTTAAAAATCTGCTTGCGAGGAAATAGTTGATATACGACAAGTGTCTCCCTAGATCTCCTTAGATGAGGTCAGATATACACACATGAACAGGCAGTTATCATTTGTCTCACGTAACTGGTGCCTCCCCCCAAAACCACATACTGTACATCTTGGTAAACTGATAATAAACTATCAAAGAGCCCGAGGAACAAGGCCTGCTTTCTTATCCTAAAAGTAAAACAACACTTTAGTAATTAATTAATGGAGAATATTTTCTATCAATGCAAAGGGAGATATTTTTTCCAACACACGGGGATCAACTATGCTGTTGTTTGAACCCATGTTTGACACTTGCATAGGAAGATCAAATCTACGGTATACAGCAAGGGTCACCAACCTTTTTGAGGCTGAGGGCTACTTTATGAGCACCGATCGAATGAAGGGCTACATGACCTGTTTGTGCCAAATGTCCAAAATAATAAAACTGCAATACTTTACAAATATATAAATACTTTATATTATATGAAACTATTTAAAAAAAATCATTAATGTAAGTAAGTCAGATTCAAAATTTAAAGCACAAGTAATAGTAATAATAATAATAATCATTTGTGACCGGTGCTATTTTTGGAACATGCCCGCAGGCACTGGGTTGTTGACCCCTGTTATACAGTATTGTAAATGGACAAATTTTATGTTTTGCTATTTGCATTAGTTTAAACTGGAATATATGGAATACACTAATGTCAATTTAAAAATCACACCTAAGTTGTTCCTACTTTTTAATGATGTGTTTTAACTGATGCTATGGTAAAATGTATCAAGGAGAACAGCAGGAATGTGATAGCGGGCTTCTATTTTAAACCACTCATTCTAGCGCAGGGGTGCTCAATGCGTCGATCACTCGCAAGGCAGTCTTGGTCGATCGCGGGACGGCGTGCCCAAAAAAAAAAAAAAAGACGTCAGACAATGTTCCCTCTAAACTGCACACGTGCGCAATTATGCATCGCTCATGCAGTCTTTTCACAGATATTCTGTGTTCCGCACACTCTTTTTCCTACTTTACCTTACACCCTCCACCCCCGCTCTTAAAGACGTACACTCATAATTACAAATGTTATAGTACTTACGCAGCCCATCAATGTGTTTTATAATGACAGAGTCCATCCACCACCGCTGCTTTAGTTTGCAACACAGTCTGGGCAACGTAGAGCAAAAACGAGCTAGACATGCTGCTTATGTTTACTCTCAATATTAATGGAGAAATTTAAAAATGAAATGCTGTTGTTTTAAGATGCAATGACTGCCAGAATATGTGAATAATCGAAGAAAATGTGATTAAACTGGATGAGATTTTCTGTCTTCCGAGTGGGAAAGGTCTGGTCTGAAGCCAAAATAGAAAGTGCAGAATGACCGTGTGTGTAATGTTGAAATTCCACCTTGGCACAGCCTGATCCAGGATGAAAGCAAAGACAATACAGTCACAAAAACCTAATTCTGTATTTTAAATATAGGAGGTAACATAAAATTGACCTTGAAAAGTAGATCTTGGGGTAAAAAAGTCTGGGCACCCCTGTTCTAGCGTATTACATATAGTATTGTCTGTCAGTGTTTCTGTTTTGGACTATTTTTACAGGCAGGTGCTATGTCAGTCAGAGCTTTTTTGGTAAATGTATCCTGGCAGTGTTTATTCCCCCCTCCCTCAGGGCGGTTATATACCATTACCAGTTATGTCAGCGGTGCTGCTTTGTCCCTAAGTGCTCACCTTGCAGCCTCGTGAGGGAAGAGTGTCTGGGTTTTAACTGGCTGACTTGGCTGCTGTCACATTAACCGTCACATCAGCATTTGTCATTGTCTTAGACCTAAATGAGAGGGATGAGGTGAGAGTACACAAAAAGCTAAGTGGTCTTGTGAGTGGGTGCGTTGTCTGCGTGAGTGCATGCGTGCGTGTATCTTTTATGTGGGCAGATGGCACCAGCTGGATTAAACAGGGTGTCTGTTATTTTGAGAGGGGCGCACACAAAGAAACCCAGGAACTGACCTTGACAGTAACAAACAGGGAATTTAGTCAAATTTGTTTTACACGAAGAAGTGTTGTAATATTTGAGATTTTCCCTTTTTTTTTGGATGGGGGGGTTAAATGAAACATTGATCTTTGCTTGGAACACTACCACTTTACCAAAAATGTGTACAATTCCCATTTTAAGTGGTGTTAAAATGCACAAATAGGGAAGTCTCCAAAATGGTTTTCTTTTTTTTACTCAACTATAATTAATGTGTGATGTAATCAAAGTTATGGTGATTGATTACTAATTTTATTTTATTAATAAACCTGAAAGAAGAACAATGAAGGCCAAAACATTAGGCACTGTCCTGTTTTGTGCTCACGTATTCTGTTTGCCGTGTATTTGGAGAACACATACAACATGCATACAAAACATGCCCCATTAATTGGACACTCTAAATTGCCCCTAGGTGTGATTGTGAGTGCGGTTGTTTGTCTCTATCTGCCCTGTGATTGGTTGGCAACAAGTTCATGGTGTCCCGTGCCTCCCCATTGACAGCTGGGATAGACTCCAGCAATCCCCGCGACCCTTGTGAGGATAAGTGGCAAAGAAAATGGATGAATGGATGGACTATTGACTCGTGCAATTTTCCAATGAATAAGCATGGTTTGGAAAAAAAAAAAAAAACTTGAATTGGTTGACGGTATTCCCATTCATTTCAATGGGGAAACATTTTTTGACTTGATTTTGGAATTACAAGTGTTGTCATGATAAAAATTAAACTTGTCTCGAGGTCCATGGTATTAATAATAATAATAATAATAACAATGTCCTATGAAAGTTTTGCCTAACCGTAGGTGAGCTATTTTTGTCTACTGTATATACCCATATCTTTTTTACAACTGGAGGAAAGGTAATGAGTAACATTTTAACACTCCTGTCAAGAAGTTAACCAGGGATTATTAATATTGAAAAAAATCTGTCAATTGTGATAACATATTGACATATGCAGAGGTGACGCTCTTCACATAAAGGCATAGCAATCGTACGTTTGTATGTTCTGCTCGTGAAATTGCTTCCTTGCCATGTTGTGCACTGAAAAAGTCTCTAAAAACACAATAACATATCACTGATGTTTCTTCTTGGTCCAATGAGACAACATTTCCATATTATCTGCCTGGTGTATTCTCGATGTACTGTAGTTTTTCCTTTACTTCTCCAAGTGTTGTAGTGCATACATTCTGTCTCATTTTGAGGTTTAAAATAGGTCACTTAATAGCCCTTCATATTTATTAGTCATTGGAGCCATACATTGAAATGGGAATGCTAGCTCTCATAAATAATATTGCAAGCATCTGTGTTGGATTCATCATTTATGTCGGCTGGATTTATCAGTAATCTTTTTAATTGGTTAGAAAAAAAAATGGAACGTTTGTGTAGCTTGAAACATCTTTTTACCGTTTTAACACTTAAACTGTCACACGACACCATCTGTCAAAAATTTCCCGCATGAAGCAATGATTTGGTTGCCATGGTTTGAGTCCACTATCCCATCCAGTGAGGGTGACCCCACCTTTTTCTTGAATATTTAGTGGAGCTGTCTGAACAAAGAAGCAGAAGCAGGGTGTGCTTTCACTGAGCCGAAAACAAAAGGAGAGATTTTATTATTGCTATTTTTTTTTTATGGAAAGCCATTGTAACATTTATTCCACATGGTTGATATCCACATTAAGGTTCAGTTGCTATTATGCTCTTATCCTCTCTTGTAAGATAGTTCAGTACGCAACGAAAAGATGTATTACCAGAATTGTTTTTTTTTTTACTGCCTTCCATTACTGTATGACATTACATCGCACTAGTAAGACACCTTTGGCATACTAGTAAGACACCTCCATGTTACTAGTAAGGCAAACCAATGACTTTACTTCACATTTTTACGCAGTAAATGTACTGTTCTAGTATCACGCACTTGAAAACTAGGTTAGAGTTTTGGCTCACAAAGATAAATGCTTTTGTATTTGGTTCCAATTTTCATAGACTTTGTACAATCTACGCATGTAAGAGTTTTTCTATGTAAAGTCCACAAAAGGAATACTGTATATAGTACAGTCTTGCCTAGAGATATTAATACTATACTAGATACTGATTTCATTCGGTCCGTGGCATTGCTCATAACCTAAATCACTGACCCCCATTGACAGTAATTTAAATGGCGTAAAACTATTGTAGCCTTCCCCAAATACTCCAAAAATGTTTGGAATGTATTTTCTTCATAAGAAAAGGCACTCTATAAGAGGGATAGGCACCTCAAAGGATGGAGGGGTGCACAATTAGGCAGGTAGCGGGAAGTATTTTTTATAATGTTCTAAAATTAATTGAGGCGACACACTAGTTTCCCATCCTTGTGCTTTAGTATTGTAATAAACATTAAAAGTTTATATGCACATGAATATTATATAGAATTGGTAAGAATTAATTATTTTTTGTCATAGTTTCTATCAGTTCAATGGCCATTGTGATGCTACCCACCTTGGCCATCTGAGGGCAGTATAAGTAAATGTACAAGTACTGTACATGGGCATCTGCATACTGTATGTATCCTGTGTGTGTGTGTGTGTGGTGTGTGTGTGTGTGTGTGTGTGTGTGTGTATATATATATATATATATACACACACAGAGAGAAGATGAAAAAATATGACTGTCCCTTTATATTGAAAGTCTTAATGTATTACTGCACCATTTGTATTCAAATATCATTAGCTAAATGTGTATGTAATGTGTATGTTTTTTTCTCATTACATGCATTATGATAGCAGACTAAATGCTAGGCTATGTAGATGTTTTAAATATGTAATTCTCCTAGTTTTGTTTAATTTCGCAGTAAACTTCAAATAGGAGTACAATTCAACAGCTAGAATCCTCCTTTTGAAGAACTTTTCAATATTTGCCAATGTCCTGCTTTTTGTGAAGTGAGTGTAATTGGGTTCACTAACACCATAGAATGCTCACATCTCAAGTTTGCGATCGAAAGTAAAAGCAAAAAGCCGAATGAGGCCTTGTGTCAGTCGGGTAAGTCGGCCACCACAGTACATAATACTATGGGGTGCAGTTCTGTATTTCACAAACAATGTCTTGGCAGGTATTAATTCCTCTTGATTATTAATAACATAAGAGCAATCTATGAAAGGAAATCTGAGCAAATAGTTTTCATCAGAACTGTTTATTTAACTGACAGCTCTTCACATTAATCACTAGTCAAGAAGTAGTTCTGTGTTTCAAGAAGGTTGGTGACCCTTGTTGTAGTGTTTGGTCATTATTACATCACTTATGAGGCTCCAACTTAGTGTCAAATACAGTTGTGCTAATAATCTAAGAGGGGTCTATTTTGACTGATCATAATAAATGATCATCTGATAATGACCCAAGACCAAAGCAGATAAAATGAAATGGAAAAGAGTGAAACTTCAAATTCCTACTTAGTTTCTTCACTTTCAGATGTTTTAGGTGTGGAAGAACTCTCTGCGGGTCCCCAAAGCCTACACTGTGATATCAGAACACATTGTTCACTTCGGATCCACAAGACAGGTCACTTGAATTTGAAAGAGACAAGTAAAAATGACTGAGTTTATATGCAGTATCTGTAAACAGATGCGAGTAAACATTCCTCATTTGATTTATTTATTTATTTTTTTTTTTACCAAAGGTTTGTTTTGACAGAGGAACCCGATAATATCCTCTCAGAGTTCTGTGTTATCCGGGATTTATTTTCATTATATTTTTGCTCCGCCATGGAAAATATAACAATGTAAAGAATGTGCATTTCATGGCCTGTTGGGCATTATCTTAAAACAAAGTGAACTGGAAGAGCCAGTTTTCCAGGCACTGATAATAACAATCACACAAAGTAACTGATCTCATTGAATGCGAAATGACTCACGTGGTACAAGCTTTTAGATTGATTTGTCAGTTTAGGAAGAGGAAAAAAAGCATTAGATGCTGCTTGTAAATCTCATGGGTGGATGACATCATCACACGGGCTGCCTTTCTCCCCGGAGGCCATTGTTGACGAAACCTTAAATCTCACACAGTACTGCATTGTGTTTCTTCTTTTGCCTTTACATACGTCTATTTTGTAATAGTATACTGCTAAGACTTGGAAAAATTGGCATTGAATAACACATTAAAGGTCAAGTGTCATCCCTATAAACATTCTAAAATAGATAGTGAAATGTTATATATTATCCTATTGTTTCGAGCCATATTTCGATTTGAGGATCACTTCTTAAGTTCAAGGTTTCCATTGGCAAATAGTATCTCAGTATCTCATGTGGAGACTGGTCATCGCAATTTACAGTATGCCCACTTCAACATCTGAAAATATCATGATGGCCCTAACATTGTGGATTCTATGGATGTTAGAGCACTTTCCTCATTATAGGATACTGTCCTGGCTGGATGCTTACAAACCTCTTGAGCATGTCATTCCTCTATTTGCAATATAATACAGATTTGCTAGATTGTGCAGATTTACAATGATTCCTGTCCGAGTCTTTCACTTTGCTTGAAAGCGATCCATGCATGCTCATACTGTGGTCATAGTGGCAGACTTTTGTTCCGAAGGGAAAAACATGTCAATCCCCTATACTCCTGCTGTATATCTTCCTCATACCCCAACGAGGTGAACTACATACACCCAGCTTTGACATTTTTCTAACAAATATGGATAACGTACACAGATTTCAATGCACCATCTTTATGGTTATGTGTCTGTGTACTTTCAGGTGATCTACCTGCAGAAGGCAGAGCTCACCAAGGACACGCTGTACCCAATGCACCCAAGCTTCGTCAATGGAGTGGAGGACATGTCCACACTGGCAGAGTTGCACGAAGCTGCCATCATGCACAACCTCTTTCTGCGCTACCAGAGAGACAACATCTATGTAAGGAAGCTTGTTTGAACACGCACAGTAGGCTCCATTGTGGTTTACCTGGTGTTGTCTAGACACAGTGGTGGGCCCTGTATTTGGTACCTGAGCCTTCAATAAAGGGCTTATCTGGCAATCTCTTAAAACCACCACCACTATGATGTAGCAGTAATAGAAACCATCAATATTATACAAAAATATAATATAAAGGCATTCAATGGTACTACACAGCAGTTTCTATTTTTGTAATCTTGTATTATTTGTGTATATTAACAAAGGGAGAACAAATAGATCTCTGTTTAAGTTCCTGCACATCAACAGAAGCTTTGACTTTCGAATAGAGTAAGTTGTATTCTGAACCCTACCTCCAGAATGGAGCTTTTAAAGCCTCTTTTAACACAACAATCCAAGAACTGTATATTTTTTGTTATCCTGGAATGATGACCTACAAACACAATTCATGAGGTGCTTTTCCCTAAAGCTCTTAACCCCTGTGGGAACAGTGGGCTGGGTCCAAAACTATTACCAGCTTTATTGAAGGAAGTAAAATTAGGCCATTGAATCCAACTTCAGTGACCAGCACATAATCTAAAATGATCCATTAAAAGAGCTGTCTATAACAACAACAGAAAAAATCTTATTTGAAGGAAGTTTGGAGTATCACTGTCTTGAGATGTATGAATTCAACAATGTTGATTACAGTGAATCCTTGTTTCTTGTAGGGTATAGATTACAGACCCACCAGCAATAGGTACAAATTAATGTAAAATTACTTATATCCCTCCCACACACTTTAAACACAATTAACTTCATTAAAGTACCCATAAACCTATTAAAATTAATTTTTGAAGGATTCCTTAGCACCTGTTCTCACTTGCATGGTTCTCCAAACAAAAGGTTTGCTTGCTTCAAATTGTTCATTAGTCACTTCTAATCAAATTTAGCTATAAAACTGACACATATTAAATGAAGCAGAAGTAATCATTGAAAATGTAAACAATAAGATGTTGAACCAAATCATACACTGTAATTTTGCTTAATGCTAACTTTTATTGGCAAACCCCATAGCTCACGGACTCTACCAGAGATGTTACAGTACTGATAATTATTCATCTTCAAAAACTTAACAGGCACGGAGCAGCAAGACATACAAACAGTATACAAAAATACTCACAGGTAGGGATGGGACTTGAAAAACAGTTCTTTTTTTCAAATAAATTACGAGCCACAATATAGTACTACTTAGAAACAAAGAACCATTTTCACTCACGTTCACATCTTTGGGTTCATGTAGAGGCTTCAATTAACCTACCATGCATGTTTTTGGGAGGAAACCTGAGTGGCGGGAGAAAACCCATGCAAGCACCAGTAAAACAGGCAGATTCCACACAGGCCCCGGTCCTCAGAACTGTGAGGCAGACGTTCTAACCAGTCTCTCACTTTTTCACCCATGAAAAAGTAAACTAACATCACCGAATTTACAAGAATTTTAAGATTACTTGAATAATGTCTGGAACGTTTTTATATGCCGTACTTTCCGGCCTATAGAGCTCACCTGATTATAAGCCTCACCCACTACATTTTTAAAGGAAAAAGCATTTTGTACATACACAAGCTGCACTTGCCCACATTGTAATATGAGATATTTACAAAGACGGTGTACAGAAAAGCGTTTTCAAAGTTTTAATAATGTACCTTAGCTTTTCTTGCCAAACATTGCCTGTGACGCAGCAGTAACACAGCAGAAACACGCTAGCACAGCGCTAACGTTAGCACAGCGCTAAAGGGCCAGTTAAAAACAAACATACCGGTAAAAGTCACTTCCTCTGCACATATATTCCACCAGTCTCACTCTTACCTTTTCCGCTCGAGTGCCCCCTTGCGGCTACCTTGCAGTTAGAAAAAATGCACCGCATAAACCCGCAGGGTGGAAAGCGTGTGAAAAAGGTCACGGCTTATAGTCCGGAAATTAAGGTACTGTAGCTCTTAGATGGGATCTCGTTAGATTCTGCAGGTTTACAAAGTAACTATTTGTTTTTTTTCCACAAATTCTTATTTCATCCTTGTTGCCTCTTCATTTGCCATCTTCAGACCAACATAGGTTCGATCCTGGCTGCTGTAAATCCCTACAAGCAGATCACGGGCCTGTACGACGGTGCCTCAGTGGTTTTATACAGCAAACACCAGATGGGGGAGCTCCCCCCTCATATATTTGCCATCGCCAACGAGTGTTACCGCTGCTTGTGGAAGAGACATGACAGCCAATGTGTGCTCATTAGGTAAAGAGAAAACAGTGCTACTGGTTCATTAACTACTTCACTGGGAGATAAGTGTTGATGATGTGTCTGACTCCAAATCTTGTCAGCGGAGAGAGCGGTGCTGGGAAGACTGAGAGCACCAAGTTGCTGCTCAAGTTCCTCTCAGTAATGAGCCAGAAGTCGGCAGGTACGCCACCATCGGAGAGGACCACCAGGGTTGAGCAGGCTCTCATCCAAAGCAGGTAAAAATGTAGTAGGATTAAATGTAAACGGGAAATATTGGGTTAAAAATGTAAAATGTATTAAGTGGGGAAATGTTTTAAATAGTGCAAACTGTAAGCTTTTTCATAGGAATTTAACAGAGTTAATCGAGAATGAGGGTAACATAACGGAAAGTTGTTTCAAGCGTTAATATAAATGTTTTCCTATCTTAAACACAGTGCCTTCAGATACGAGTGACCCAATTTAAAAGGTTCGGCAGTCAACTCAACTTACAGGAGAAGAAATTTGGCACTGAATGAACAAGTCTTAAAAAAAAAAAGGCTTCAAGCTGTTGAAGTTTACTGTCAAACTGAACTTAAACCAGACAATGACAGTGTTTATACTGCATACAGTAGCTTTTCCATAAGAAAGTCAGTTTAGGTTGAAGCTACCAATTGATGCAAAAAAAAAAAAAAAAAAAAGCCATAGACAAGCTGATGAATAGCGTCAGTGTCACGGTGTTATAACGCTTTAAGCAACGGACTTTTCTACTCATGCAGAATGACTATAGAACAATACTCGGGTATTTATCCTCTGCAAAGAACAACAACTATTGCTGCAGTTTACTGAGATGCTGAGACTTGTCTCCCTGCATATCCATGTCTGTATTATATTACTCTTAGGTGGTGTAAAGAAGCATTGCATTGAATTATTTTCATTGAACCAAAAGACTCAACAAAAAATCTAATTCTTTACATTATACTTATGTTGTTTTTATTTGTTTTTTTTTTTTACACAAGTACAATATTATTGTGTGCTTTCTTTTTAAAAACATTACATTTTGGGGGTAGGCTGGCACAAATCAATGGTATTTACACTCATTTCAAAAGGGAAAGATCATTTGAGAATGGTAGAGATTCAATTCATATCGCAAGGTACCGCTGTAACATAGTTGCTCTATTGTTTTTCATACCTCAAGTGGCAGTGATGCCAAAGCTTGCTCACATCTCAAATTTTGGCTCTTAACACAAAGCGAAAAATCAACCAAGTGACACCTTGTTGGGGCATTCTTAAGTCAAAGTACCATCGTATTCATTTCAGTCAGGATTATCCAAACTTCATTGGAATTATTTAGGTTCCATATAAAGAGCCCAACTTCAAATTAAAAAAAAAAAAATCTTATATTCCTTTTAAGTCCCATGGATTTTTTTTTTTTTTTTAAATTTATGGAACTTTGTGACACTAACAACTATCCATCTTTACATTTTCTGAACCGCTTATAGTCACCTTTAAAATGTGGGGACATTTCTACACAGTATTCTGGCAAAAGTGTTGATAAATAATGACAGAATGTGACATATTTTAAAAAAAAATATTGTAAAATATTCTGAATCTTCCGCTGGTAACGTAATGTTTGCTATGATTTCTTCAATCAGTCCCATCATGGAAGCGTTCGGGAATTCAAAGACGGTGTACAACAACAACTCCAGTCGTTTTGGAAAGTTCATACAGCTTCACTTCTCTCAGAACGGAAACATCCAAGGAGGCTGCATCATTGATTGTATCCTTCGACAGTATTATACTAGACATCAACAAGATTAATGTAAACTCACAATGAGAAAAAGACCAAGACAATTATAAATGCATGTTTCATTGTCCAAGTCACTCTGTTTAAGATTTTTTATGCATACCTTAACTTTGTATACATACCATAACTTCATCAAAATTTTCAAATACAATGGACTTGTGTTCTGAGCACAGAGATACAGTACTACATAAAGATGAATTTGAATCCAATATGTCACTGCTCATAAAAGAAAACTAGAGAACACAACAATAAACTATGCATTCCAACTCCAGAGCAGTCAATATATATTTTTCAAAAATTTGACAAACTAATACTGGACTGGATCAAATTAAATGGGTTGATATCCTGAAGTATCTTTGTATTTTATTCCGGATATCCATGTTTTTGTTATTCTCCTTGACTTTCAGCTATCAGATTTGCTGGAAAAGGTTGGTCGGTGTTGAAATCCTCTTCCTGCAACTAGCAGGAATCCAAGAAATAAGATATCTGATGTAAACATTTGATTAAATAATGCCGTCATCATCTGCTTTCCCTCTTTCAAGAACCGGGTGGTGCGTCAAAATCCTGGAGAACGAAACTACCACATTTTCTACGCTCTGATCGCAGGGGCTGACAAAGACCACAGAGGTTGGGGCTTTTGCATTTGAAAAGGACACACAGGTGCAGCCCAATACTTTAGAATATGGTGGAAGACTTTAAAACAGGAACCATCTAAATAATTGTTTTCAATTGAAACTAGGTAGTTATCTGCCTGAAAATGTTTTTCCCGTGTGTAATGCATTTGACTTGCACTTTTTGAAGTCAACTACCAAAATAAGGTTGCCACCACATTGTAATTATATACAATATACACAGTATATTTGTATTTCTCTCATTTAACCAAGCAATTGATGTGTTCTCTTTGTTTTAACGTATCTGGAGTCCAATTGGTCTTTTGTTGCAGATATGTATTTGTTGTCTGAGGGTCCCGAGTCCTATCACTACTTGAGCCAGTCAGGGTGCATGCAGGACAGCTGCCTGGATGACAAGCAGCTTTTTGACAGCGTCATGGTCAGTAAGCAACAGGGAGGGAGAGAAAAAAAAGAATTTATCGCCACGAGAGGGCGCTGGAATACTTAGTTTTTACATGGGCAACGTCTTTCTTTTCTGTTACATCAAATGGGCCAGATTAGTTATTTTTAAAAAGTGTATGTAAAATATTTTATTTCAATACTATAATATTTCATGCATATATTTTTTTTTTATAAAAATGTATGTTAAGTGGTTTGTTTTTTAACATTTTTTTCCACAATAATATTAATATAGCCCTACAAACATTACACGACTCCAAAGCACTATTTCTCTTCTACCCAGGGCTCTGGTCTGTCTTATTGAAGGTCCACCTCTTACTGCAACATAGTTCCTTGGCACTGATATGCCACATGATAGCCCCAAAGCACTGCTTTCATATTTGGCAAGGCGTTCACACCATTTCTTAGGATCTCAGGCCATTTCTTAAAGCGCACAAAACAGGGAATGGGTGGGTTTTTCGGTGCATAACAGAGGATACGTAAATAAAATAGTGAATAAGTGTTGAATAGGTATCTCACACTCAAGAATATGAAATGTTAATTTTTGATTGTATGTGTGTGTTGTAATGCAGGCAGCACTACAAGTGATGGAGTTCAGTGAGGAGGAGATCCGAGATGTGTTCAAGTTGTTGTCTGCTGTCCTCCAGATGGGAAACATTGAATTTATGACAGCGGGCGGAGCTCAGATCATGTCCAAAGGAGGTAAGAGAGGAGAAAAAGAGGAGCACTCACCATGTGCCAGATGAGCGCACACATCCACATCCACGTAGCGTGAACAATGACATCCCATTTTCAAATAATTTTCTCTTCATTTTTTAAACTAACCACCTTTCAGCCAATTTGTGGCTATATTTGTCCACGTACAGACATAATCTACAATTTTTTTCGTTTTTTTATTTTACTGTATAACGTTTTTAATCAGCAGCCACACATTCACATTCTTATTAGTAGAAAATAGCCATTGATTTTTAGGTTTTCTACCGTTCAAATTTTTGTATGTTGACAAATAAAATGTGCTGTTTGTAAAATTGGCATTTTTATATGTACTCAGCACCACCAATTCCTGGAGCAAATTTTAAAATTGCAAATCATTGGCACTGCTCGTGCGTCCCCTGCAAAAGGGATTTTGCATATACTGAAGATGCGGCAGGGCACTTAAAATGGTGATAATCATATAGTATTAATACCATAAATCATGCAAGTAGACAATCAGGAACAGATTTCACAAAAATCACTGTATTCCGTAATTTACCACAATCAAACCACCTTTACATGAGACTCATGTATTGGAGAGATCTTCAATGAATATTGATAGGTTCCCCCATTTTAAAAAAAAAAAAAAAAATCAAAACGTAGTTTTCATGTTTCACGTACCCAAAAGTGGTTAAGACTAAGCCGAAATTTACAATTTAATGTAAACTAATATATTATTAATTTAAGAAGTGAAGTTGTGAATTTGGAAATTCAGACTTACATCCATAATGTTGACTGAACTAAAGTAGTTAAAAACAAAAAAGTGAGGTGAACATAGTAAAGACCCCACAGGATTTAGGAATTTAATTTCATAACTTGATACTGGTAATTTGGATTTGTCTTCTTCCTGCTTCTTTGTTTGATTGACATGGTAGCAAGAGTCCTTAACAGGCTGAAACATGAGTTGCATTGTCTTTTGTTCACTACCTGACCTTTTTTCCAAACCTACACATTAACTACTCCTGAGACAGGCAGAGAGACTCTTCATCATAAAACTTATGCGCTAATAATAACATCAGTAGATTTGCACTGGTCTAGATAAATTTTCGTTGGGCAACTTTTTGCCGGGCATAATTCAAAGGGCTCAATCATGGGTCAATTTAAACAAAACACAACAACAAAAAACTATTTACAATGATTTACAAGTAAATTTAGGTACAAACCTGGTCAAGGAATGAGTTGAACTGAAGGTACCACTATGTGTGCTAAATACTTATATATGCATTGCATATGCGTGTGTCCTTTCAGTTGTTAGTAATGTGAGTGAGCTGCTTGGCTTGGATTCCTTCCAACTGTCTGAGGTGTTGACCCAGCGCTCCATGATCCTCAGAGGAGAGGAGATCTGCTCCCCGCTCACCGTGGAGCAGGTAACAACACCTTAAGACCAATCTCCACAGCGACGTACCTCCCCCGCTGCCCAAATTTGACTTGAATCAGTTATTCAGTCCCTCATCGCTTCTGTCTTGACTTAATGCCTACAATCTGCCCAAAACGGAGTGACACGGCCAAACGACGCTGTACTCTCACACAGTGGTCAGGGATCTGTGACTAGTTTTCATGGATGGTAGACCATCGGCAACTAGTATTAGTGGGATTTGAAATTTGATTTGCAGTTGAACAGTGATAAAAAAATCGCACACACTGTCTCACAACAAATGTACATTTCCGGGCATGACACGCATTGAGCCAGCCTCCACCAAGTCATACTAATACTTTATATACAGTATGATGTACTTTTTTTTGCTTAGATTTGCAAGCACAGACTTAAGAAACAAGTGCTATATGGTGGCAGAGAAATCAACTCAGCTCTCTTCACAATAAGCAGCACTTCAGCAAATTAGTTATCAATTCTTAAAAAATAGTCAAATTAAACATGCAACAAACAGAATAACATATTTTGCATCTAAAGCAATCACATATCTTTGCTATTAAGTCTGCTAGCTTATTGCTAACAGCCTGTCCAAAATGTCATGATAGGCTAACAAACACCATTGGTGTTGCAGTGTTAAAACCATATAAACAATGGATATTTGAATACAAACGATGGGGAAACCTGGAGAAAGAAAAGAGCCATGCATTCTTGATTCTTTTCAAAGAAAACACACCAGAAGGAGCAGCAAAATGTCCATTGAATTGAAGCAAAAAATTTGGCAAATGTTTACTCTCCTTTATAATACACAATATTGTAGAGTGCTATTTTCCCTCATTAAAAAATATTACACGTTTTTGTTGCATTGTTTTGTTTTTGTTTGTTTTTTTTTTGGGTGGGGGCTTGAATTGATTTCCTTTCATTTTAATGGGAAAAGTAGATTTCACAGATGAGCGTTTTGAGTTGGAAGCATGGTCATGGAATGCATTAAACTTGTCTGACAAGGCACCAGGATACTGGCAGGTGGTGGGTTAAAACATTGTTTCCCACAAGAGGCAACAGTTTTTCCACTGCATCGAGTTATTTGTTCAGGGTCAATAACCAGTTGTGAATAGCTGACTACTTTTTCACGATTGTCCAGTTCAGTCACTTGCGGCTGCTTCATTTAGCATCATGCCTTGGGCCTGGTTGCCAATTTTTTTTCTTACCCCCCTTACCTCGATCTCTCTCTCTCTCTTCTCTCTCTCTCTCTCTCTCTCTCTCTCTCTCTCTCTCTCTCTCTCTCTCTCTCTCTCTCTCTCTCTCTCTCTCTCTCTCTCTCTCTCTCTCTCTCTCTCTCTCTCTCTCTCTCTCTCTCTCTCTCACACACACACACACACACACACACACACTACCTTGCCTTGCCTCTTATACGTGTATAGCTCACTCCATACAAGTTGCGTGACTCTGCCCATTTCCTGCTTTTTGTCTACCAGATTCCCGGCACAATGAATCTGTGGCGATAGTGATCTGAGTCAAAAGCACTATCAACCTCACGATTGGGGAGAATCAAGTTGTAGAACTCTCCTGTGGTGGCAGACACTGTAATAATTCACTCACACCATGTCTGCCATCATCCAACCACGCTTCATTTGATGACTGATGGGGGCTAATCTTTTTTGGCATGTTAGATTTATTGTAATGTACCATAGAGGAGAACCTTCAACGTTGAAAACAATCCATTACTGGATGTTGGTGGAAATCTTATTTGTTAAGTTTATCCATTTTCCTGTATGAGGTAATGTTAATGAGATTGTCCTCCACTGTACAACTGTTGCAATCACAGAACCTTCATTAACTGTAAAGGAGATGTTTATTTACCGTTGTAAAGTGAAATGACATACAGTATTAATCTACATATATAGATTAACCTAACAGAGTGAAATACTTCATGATTTTAATCTTAAACATTTTGATGATGGGTCACACATTACCAGACTGGTACAGACAATCGGGCTGTTCTTGGCCCTTCCTGTTTGCCTCCTTCTTGACTTGTCAGACGCCAGACTATCTTATGTTTTATAATATTATCCTGTAAGATTCTCCGATGGGCTGAGGTGTGAGATTTGTCTTGATAATGGTGTCCAAAATGGTTCAGGGCCAATAATTTTATTGACCTAAAATCTCCATGTGTGTGTGTTGGGGGTGGGACCAGACGTTGCCTTGAGTCACGATGCTAAGAATAATGCGATGAAACTGAATGTAGCCAAACAAAGAAGTAAACTTAGTGAGGAACAACGAACCAGCTGTAACTACAAATAAGCATGAATGTGTGTTCGCGTGTGTGTAAAAATGGATTTGCTAGATGATCAGTATTTTTCAATGCAAGTCTTTTTTATTTATCTACACCACTTCCACCTCTAATTCCTTTTTCCAAGACTGGACTCCAACCCAGAAATGTCTGCCTGTCTTCATTTTTGTGACATCATCCTAACCATTTCGAAATTGGTGGCGGAACAGAATCTTTGTTTGTGGTGTTCTGTGCTTAGATGATCAGAGTACATCAAACACACAATGAATGAAATCGTTAAATGTTTGTTTTTTTTATCGCTTTGTCGCAGCTTCAATAATCTACTAATATACCAGGCTTATCAAACTAGCCGTAAGCAACGGTGACTCACTGCATGGCTTGAAATGAACCTCAGCGGCCTTTTTACATGGTATTCTCATTTTCTTCTTCATAATGGCGACGCACTTTCTACTTCCTGTCAAGACACATACGCTGTTTATACCATACATTCCCATACCAGTGCTCAGTGTCCCTAAAGTTCGACTCTGTCTTCCAATGTGCTAGCATTTCTGACCCTCATCATCGATGTGGCCAGTTAAGATTCACCCCATACTCAAAAGCTGTCTTGATCTCAAATGAAAGTGACGCAACACCAACATCTACTGGCATCTGTTTGTCAGTACAGTAATGTAGAAGCTTGAATTTCACAAACAAGTTAAGTGAGAGCCTCTACCACACCTACCCAGTGAAAAATGTGCTTGTTGAGTATATTTTTCAGGATCAGTAAACATTTGGGGCGCACAGTAGGGCAGCTGTAGAGCATTGGGCTCACAGTTCTGAGGACTGGGGTTCAAATCCCATCCCCGCATGTGTAGAGTTTGCATATTCTCCTTGTGCCTGCGTGGGTTTTCTCCGGCCACTCCGGTTTTCTCCGGCCACTCCGGTTTGCTCCCACATTCCAAAAACATGCATTGATCGGAGACTTTAAATCGTCCCTAGGTGTGATTGTGAGTGCGACTGTTGTCTGTCTCCACCTGCCCTGCGATTGGCTGGCAACCAGCTCAGGGTGTACCCTGCCTCCTGCCCGATGACAGCTGGGATAGGCTCCAGCACTCCAGCACTCCCGTTCCCAGGAAGGAAACCGGAGTGCCCGTAGAAAACCTACAGAGGCACTGGGATAATATCCAAACTCCACACAAGTGGGGCTGGGATTTGAAGCCCGGTCCTCAGAACTATGAGGCCAATGTTCTGACTAGTTGCATCACCATGCTGCCCATTTGGATTCCAGTTGACAAATGCAGTATAATTGTCTATGGGCCTGAATGAGTATTCAATGCCCTGTGCGGGACCACCTAAAGAGTATCAGAGGACCCTGCTCAACCCCCTGAAGTTTATCTATCACCGAATAGGTTGTTAGATGATATGGTCAACATGGGACTGCACATCATGCTTGAACATCTTGACGCCACAGACCTATGTGAGGATCCTGTTTGTGCACTTCAGCTCTTTTTTCAAGACCATAATTCCTGAACTCCTCTCAGTTCCTCCACCTCAGCGTCTGCTATGCCATCAACCGCTGGATTTACAGCTTCCTAACAGACAGGACACAGCCAGTTGAGCCTGGGGGAAACCACCTCATCCACATGCACAATCAGCACCGGGGTCCCCCAAGAATGTTCTCTCTCCACTGCTCTTTTCTCTCGACACAAACAGTCGTCAGCCTTATCAAAGACTGTGACAAGTCTTCATATCCACAGGAAGTTGGTCCTTTGATGCAGCCAACACAACCTGGAGCTGAATACCCTCAAGACCATTGAGATGATCATGGACTTCAGGAAACATCCTTTGCTACAGCTGACCCTCGTGCTGTCCAACTGCCCAGTGTCAACTATCGAAACCTTGAATTTCCTGGGAATTACATTCTCTCAGGGCCTGAAGTGGGAAGCCAACATCAACACCCTTCTGAAAAAATCCCAGCTGAGGATGTACTTCCTGCGACTTCTGGGGAAGCATGGCCTGCCACAGGAGCTGTTGAGGGCGTTCTGTACGGCAGTTTAGTGAATCTCTCCTGCATTCATCCATCAGTCTGGTTTGATGCTGCTGCAAGAATGAGAAAATTCAACTGCAATGCTCATTAAGGCTGGTGGTGGGAAAAAAAAAATCCTGAATAGATGTCTGCTTTGTTCGCATAAATTCTTGTGAATTCTCATGGAAAGTTTCCAACATTCATCCATCAATCAATTTTCTTACCCGCTTATTCTCACAAGGGTCACGGTCAACTCTCAACGGGCAGGAGGCAGGGTACATCCTGTACTGGTTGCCAGCCAATCGCAGGGCACAAAGAGACAAACAGCCGCAGTCACAATGACACCTACGGGCAATTTAGAGTGTCCAATTAATGTAGGTTTTTGGGATGTGGGAGGAAACCGGAGTGCCCAGAGAAAACCCACGGAGGCACAGGGAGAGCATGCAAACTCCACACAGAAAGGGCTGGGATTGAATCCAGGTCCTCAGAACTGTGAGGCCGACGCTTTCCAGCTGCGCCACCGTGCCCCCAGTTTCAAACATTTCATGAAATTTTACAACATAGTTCCGCAGAGAGATTGTCTGATTTTTCTCGCTCATGTGACATCATGCATGAGTCGTACAAATTACTTAAAGCGCAGCTCTCCAACATTTGGAGCCTTCAAACTTTGTGACACATCTCAAGACCATTTTGGGAAGAGCCCAAGCCATCAGCCCCCTCCTTCTTCTATTGAATGCCAGTAAATATGTGAAAGGACTCTTTTTAATCATGGCACAAAAAGAGCTCCTTTGCCAACAGGGACAAAGACACTGTGCTGTCCACTCTGCTGCAACTTCTTCTGGCTGCCCTTTGAAGCAGCCTCTCGCAAAAAAAGACAGCATTATTCCAGTGCTGAACCCAGTAAGAAACGCTTCTCCTCAGAGTAACCAGGGGTCACCCAATCTACGGCCGCCTGGAGTGGGCAACTCAGACCCCTCCTCCGTAACCTCATCCGGGACAAACAGCTATTCTTCTCACCGCTATGACGGAGATCCTGAATCCACTAGGGTTTTGTTTTTTTTCCCAGCGGCAGAGGGTGACGAGGCATGATGGACGGCAGGAACTATTTTTGCTAGTGTTTTATATTTTGGACCCAACATCAACATATTGTACATTTGTACCATACAAACATTTGTGCTCAAGGCACGCAAAAAAAAAAATTGACAAATGGGGTAACTCATTTGGTGATGATGTTTAATAAAAAAAATAGAAAAGAAAAGGAGGGAGTAAACTATTTTAATAATAAATTGTAATTCATTCTCATTTTGTAATTGTTTTTTTAATTCCTAAACAGTCCTTGAATAAAGTGAATTGAAATACAAGAAAATATTTTTATAAATATTTCATTACACTAACATGGATAAAAATGTAAAGATTAACAATAAAACAAATTATATAAATTCATTCAATATTTGAGATTTAAGTTTTATTGAATTATCATGATGGTTTTTCAATTATTGAATGAAATAAGTAAAACATTGTAAATATATTTTTAATGTAATTGGTTTTAGTTTACTTTTAAGTATTTTCAATAAATCAATCTGTGTATCATTAAAATAATGAATACACATAAATACATCAATCATAAAATGTATTCTTTCAGATTTTTAAAAAGTAATCACTGAGTTTAATTAGAACAAATCAATCATTTAATAAAATTGCTCATTGTTCGATGTACATAATATGCACTATAATTTCCATCCATCCATTTTCTTCGCCGCTTATCCTCACGAGGGTCGCGGGGAGAGCTGGAGCCTATCCCACCTGTCACCGGGCAGGAGGCAGGGTACACCCTGAACTGGTTGCCAGACAGTCATGGGGCTCTCACAATCACGCCTAGGCGCAATTTAGAGTGTTCAATTAATGTTGTATGTTTTTGGAATGTGGGAGGAAACCGGAGTGCCCAGAGAAAACCCACGCAGGCATGGGGAGAACATGGAAACCCCACACAGGCGAGTCCGGGATTGAACCCGGCACCTCAGAACTGTAAGGCCAGCTTTACCAGCTGAGCCAATGTTCCACCGCAGTGCAATTTATTTTCATTTATTTAAATAAATAATAAATTTGTATTAAATCAATGAAGCAGTTACTGTATATGTGAGATGTCAATAACATGATAAATGTAATTTATTTTCAATATTTAATTTACATGAAATCAATCCAATAATGATTAACAACAGCAAGAAGAAATACATAATACATGAAAAATGTGAAAAACATCATCCTGCAGGTTGTTTAATTGTCCATAAAGGGCAGTCAGCAAACAGTCATCTTTTTTTTTTTTTTTTCTTTCATGCATCAAAATAGTACACTCTCACCGGACAATTCAAAGTACTAAACACTGTGGCCTGTTGTGAAAACAAACAATCCTGCCCGCACAGCGACCACAACACACAACACACCCTCAACTAACCTCCACTAACCTGCCGATAACCTCGTGTTGCATCATCTGTTGCAGGCCGTGGACTCTCGGGACTCTGTTGCCATGGCGCTGTACTCCCAGTGTTTCTCCTGGATCATCATGAGGATCAACCAGACGATTAAAGGCAAAGACAATTTCAAGTGCATCGGCATCCTGGACATCTTTGGATTTGAGAACTTTGAGGTGATCACATCTAAGGGCTATTAGGGCCGCAATAAAAGGATTTTTAAAAGCATGTTTTTTTTTAAGTTGAAAAAGTAGTCTCCATCCATTTTCTGAGCCGCTCAACCTCACGGGGGCCACTTTAGCCTCTCCCAGCTATCTTTGGGCAAGAGACGGGTCACAATGAATGGGTTGCCATCCGATCGCAGGGCACATTCAAAGAAAGAACCATTTGCGCTCACATTCTGGGGTTAATTTAGTGGCTTCAATGAACCTACCATGCGTGTTTTAGGGAGGAAACCGGAGTGCCCCCAGGAAACCCACGCAGGCACCAGAAGAACATGTAAACTCCACACAGGCAGGGCCGGGATTTGAACCTGTGTTCTCATAACTGTGGGGCAGACGCTTTAACGAGTCCTACTTCGTGACGCCTATGAAAAAGTAAATTAATATCGCCAAATTCACAAAAATGATAACATTACGAGAAGAATGTAAAATATTCTGTAATGTTGATAATACATTTGTTTTAGGACCATCTTACACAGAATATAAATGAATAGTATAGTAATTATCACAATAAATTAATTACATTAAATTAAATATTGGTTGAACATGATTTGCAAATGGTGGTAACGGTGGTGGCACAACTGCTTCAAGCCTCAGCCTTACAGCTCTTGAGGACCAGGGTTAAAATACCGGCTCTCCCTGTGTGGAGTTTGCTTGTTCTCCCCGTACCGGTGTGGGTTTTCTCCAGGCTCTCCAGTTTCCTCCCACATCCCGAAAACATGTATTAACTCTAAATTGAATCTAAATTGTCTTTCGGTATGGTTATGAGTGCAACTGGTTGTTTGTCTCTATATGCTCTGCGATTGGCTGGCCAGTGTGTCCCCACCTCCTCCCTGAAGGAAGGTGGGATAGGCTCCAGCACTCCCACGACCCTTGTGAGGATAAACGTTGCAATAATTAACACAGCATCCTAACTTCATTGGGATTGAGTTTGTAATTAATATTATCTTTCTCCTCTTGATAAAATCAACCAAAACTGGTTCATTTTATGGGGAAAATGTTATATTTTGAAAAAAAATCATGTGTGAAAAATCATTTACGCAGAGTCTAATTAAATCACAGTTACAGGGAAACCTCACAAAATTACAAGCAAGGACTCGCAATAAAGTTAACATTTATACTTTAAAAACACTCAATTCTTTGTTGTAATAATGAAAGTTTGTTCTCATAATGTGTTTTTCTTGTGATTTTAGTCTTCTTTCTAATTTTCCTTCATACCTTCACCTGTGCAGGTTAACCGATTTGAACAGTTCAATATCAACTATGCCAATGAGAAGCTCCAGGAGTATTTCAACAAGCACATTTTCTCGCTGGAGCAGCTGGAATATAATCGGTAACAATATGTTTATTTCCCCGCAGTCACAAGCATTTGTCTTCTTGAGGAAGAATGAACGAGCAGCTCACTCATGCCTCATTACATTTTGCGTTTGCGTCACTCAATGCGAACATGATGTCTTTCTGCTTGTTCATTCATCTTTGTGTCTTTGCCCTGGCAGAGAGGGCATCCAGTGGGAGGCCATTGACTGGATGGACAACGCTGAGTGTCTGGATCTCATTGAGAAGGTAACTGACCTTTTCCCTCAGCTGGGCTGGTTTTGGCCAGAGGTAGGCAGGAGTAGAGGATCAAATCCTTTTTTTTTTTTTTTTTTGGAAGATTGTCACTGAATTTTATTTTACCACACCACGATGACTATTGTAACTTGAGGCCAAATCATGTGTCGTGGCATTCACAACGTGGACACCTCACCAAAATCAGTAGGTGCTCAGCTGGCCCAGAAAACTATCAGCACAGCCCCAAACATGGAAATATTTGATTATAAATGACACGGATAGCACAATCGAGTCCATCCTTAAATGTAGCATAATCACATGTACTATCGACATCCATCCAACCGAGGATGGATGTCAATAACAGGATCAATAAGTCAACAACTATCATTTTAGGGCAAAATAGTCGTTCGAGCCAGACTACCTTTCTTTTGCTTCCATTTCTTTTTTATTGTTTTTTTTAACTTCTATTTTTTGTTGTTGTTTTCCATTTTTCACACAATGTAATGAAGGGTAGTTAAGTAAGTGGAACAAGTAATGGACTTTTTCGACCTGTCAATCACTCGTACAATAATAGCCAATCAGATAGCCGCATTGTCTAAACCCCTGGCTTGACCCGCCCCTCTTGTCCTCATGCCCCACAAGCAATGCTGGTTTTCAGTCGCGTGCTCTTTGAAAATTAAATGCTGCGAATAAAATGTTCCTCAGTTGCACTTGGGGAACGTGCAATTCTGATGAAAGATATCCGTCTGGGTTACAAGGGGGCCGGTTGATTCATTTTCCAAAGCATAAAACACAGTTGACGAAGTGTCTACTATGGATTCTGGCTCGCGGAAGAGCGCACGTACAACTAAGTGTGGACAATATCAACAAACACAAGTCTGTATGTTTGAATGTAAGGGAGGGAGAAATATCTTCTCTGAGTTTGACTGAATTATTGTCAGTGCTTTATACATTGCAGAAGAACAACTTTCACTTTGTTAGTGTATCACTGACCGCCTGAATGAAGTGTGTAATGTTTTATGCCGAAGAGTTGCGTTCGTGATGCATAAATGCACCATGTCATGCAACAGAAAGGTCTATTTGCCTATTTGTATCGCATCGGACTTTTAAGACATGGCACTGGGTTCTATTATGAGCCAAGTCAAATGAATACACTCACTCACTTATCTTCTTCTTCTTTTCCTTTCGGCTTGTCCCGTTAGGGGTCGCCACAGCGTGTCATCTTTTGCCATCTTAGCCTATCTCCTGCATCTTCCTCTCTAACCCCAACTGCCCTCATGTCTTCCCTCACCACATCCATAAACCTTCTCTTTGGTCTTCCTCTCGCTCTTTTGCCTGGGAGCGCCATCCTCAGCATCCTTCTACCAATATACTCACTCTCTCGCCTCTGAACATGTCCAAACCATCGAAGTCTGCTCTCTCGAATCTTGTCTCCAAAACATCCAGCTTTGGCCGTCCCTCGAATGAGCTCATTTCTAATCCTATCCAACCTGGTCACTCCGAGCGAGAACCTCAACATCTTCATTTCTGCCACCTCCAGTTCAGCTTCCTGTTGTTTCTTCAGTGCCACCGTCTCTAATCCGTACATCATGGCCGGCCTCACCACTGTTTTGTAAACTTTGCCCTTCATCCTAGCAGACACTCTTCTGTCACATAACACACCAGACACCTTTCGCCAGCTGTTCCAACCTGCTTGGACCCGTTTCTTCACTTCCTGACCACACTCTCCATTGCTCTGTATTGTTTACCCCAAGTATTTGAAGTCGTCGACCCTCGCTATCTCTTCTCCCTGTAGCCTCACTCTTCCCCCTCTACTTTTCTCATTCACGCACATATATTCTGTTTTACTTCGGCTAATCTTCATTCCTCTCCTTTCCAGTGCATGTCTCCATCTTTCCAATTGTTCCTCTGCATGCTCCCTGCTTTCACTGCATATGACAATATCATCTGCGAACATCATGGTCCAAGGGGATTCCAGTCTAACCTCATCTGTCAGCCTATCCATTACCACTGCAAACAGGAAGGGGCTCAGAGCTGATCCCTGATGCAGTCCCACCTCCACCTTAAATTCCTCTGTCACACCTAAGGCACATCTCACCATTGTTCTGCTGCCATCATACATGTCCTGTACTATTTTAACATACTTCTCTGCCACACCAGACTTACGCATGCAGTACCACAGTTCCTCTCTTGGTACTCTGTCATAGGCTTTCTCTAGATCCACAAAGACACAATGTAGCTCCTTCTGACCTTCTCTGTACTTTTCCACGAGCATCCTCAAGGCAAATAATGCATCTGTGGTACTCTTTCTAGGCATGAAACCATACTGTTGCTCGCAGATACTTACTTCTGTCCTGAGTCTAGCCTCCACTACTCTTTCCCATAACTTCATTGTGTGGCTCATCAACTTTATTCCTCTATAGTTCCCACAGCTCTGAACATCCCCTTTGTTCTTAAAAATGGGAACTAGAACACTTTTCCTCCATTCTTCAGGCATCTTTTCGCCCGCTAGTATTCTGTTGAATAAGTTGGTCAAAAACTCCACAGCCATCTCTCCAAATTGCTTCCATACCTCTACCGGTATGTCATCAGGACCAACTGCCTTTCCATTTTTCATCCTTTGTAGTGCCTTTCTGACTTCCCCCTTAGTAATCATTTCCACTTCCTGGTCCTTCACTCTTGCCTCTTCAACTCTTCCTTCTCTCTCATTTTCTTCATTCATCAACTTCTCAAAGTATTCTTTCCATCTATTTAGTACACTACCGGCACCAGTCAACACATTTCCATCTCTATCCTTAATCACCCTTACCTGCTGCACATCCTTCCCATCTCTATCCCTCTGTCTGGCCAACCTGTAGAGATCCTTTTCTCCTTCTTTCGTGTCCAACCTGGTGTACATGTCTTCATATGCCTCTTGTTTAGCCTTTGCCACCTCTACCTTTGCCCTACGTCGCATCTCGATGTACTCCTTTCGCCTCTCCTCAGTCCTCTCAGTATCCCACTTCTTCTTCGCTAATCTCTTTCCTTGTATGTATGTCCCTGTATTTTGGGGTTCCACCACCAAGTCTCCTTCTCCCCTTTCCTACCAGATGACACACCAAGTACTCTCCTGCCTGTCTCTCTGATCACCTTGGCTATCGTCGTCCAGTCTTCCGGGAGCTTCGGTTGTCCATCGAGAGCCTGTCTCACCTCTTTCCGGAAGGCCGCACAACATTCTTCCTTTCTCAGCTTCCACCACATGGTTCTCTGCTCTACCTTTGTCTTCTTAATCTTCCTACCCACCACCAGAGTCATCCTACACACTACCATCCTATGCTGTCGAGCTACACTCTCCCCTACCACTACTTTACAGTCAGTAACCTCCTTCAGATTACATCGTCTGCACAAAATATAATCTACCTGCGTGGTTCTACCTCCGCTCTTGTAGGTCACTATATGTTCCTCCCTCTTCTGGAAATAAGTGTTCACTACAGCCATCTCCATCCTTTTTGCAAAGTCCACCACCATCTCCCCTTCAAAGTTCCTTTCATGGATGCCGTACTTACCCATCACTTCTTCATCGCCCCTGTTTCCTTTACCAATATGTCCATTACAATCTGCACCAATCACAACTCTCTCGCTGTCTGGGATGCTCAGAACTACTTCATCTAGTTCCTTCCAGAATTTCTCTTTCAACTCTAGGTCACATCCTACCTGTGGTGCATAGCCGCTAACCACATTATACATAACACCCTCAATTTCAAATTTTAGTCTCATCACTCGATCTGATACTCTTTTCACCTCCAAGACATTCTTAGCCAGCTCTTCCTTTAAAATAACCCCTACTCCATTTCTCTTCCCATCTACTCCGTGGTAGAATAATTTAAACCCTGCTCCCAAACTTCTAGCCTTACTACCTTTCCACCTGCTCTCTTGGATGCACAGAATATCAACCTTTCTCCTAATCATCATGTCAACCAACTCCTGTGCTTTTCCTGTCATAGTCCCAACATTCAAAGTCCCTACACTCAGTTGTAGGCTCTGTGCATTCCTCTTTTTCTTCTGACGCTGGATCCGGTTTCCTCCTCTTCTTTGTCTTCGACCCACAGTAGCTGAATTTCCACCGACGCCCTGCAGGTTAGCAGTGCCGGGGGCGGGCGTTGTTAACCCGGGCCACGACCGATCCGGTATGGGATTCTTTAGATGAACGCTCATATTTGTTTGGCACAGTTTTTACGCCGGATGCCCTTCCTGACGCAACCCTCTGCATTTATCCGGGCTTGGGACCGGCCTACAGATTGCACTGGTTTGTGCCCCCATAGGGCTGCATTACTCACTCACTTATAAAGACTACAATGATATTACTCATGATCTTTCCAAGCAAAAAGTACTCACCCTGCTCTACATGCGCAGTACGATTTGACTATTTTATCATGTTGGATTTCAATATGAAGTTTATTAGGCGTCAAACTTTTTTGCATCGATCGGTAACGTTTCGCTGTAACTCTGACATTGCGTCCTGCTCCATCCAAAATCTTTATTCCATGTATATATCCTTGCGTGAAATAGTTGGGACATCTCTGTAGAACCCTCTTGGACAAGTCTGCCGCATTTGGCAAAAAATATACTGCAATGTCACCGGGAATGCGCGATAGAGAATCAACTTCAAACCTGTTCTGTTCAGTCACTATTTTGGAAGATTGTGGCAGATGGCAACTGTCGCTAAGGGGGCGGAGCTGAAGATCACCAGTCGGAAAAGTCCATTTTATGATGGCATGGTACGATTCAATAAACGGGTTTTTCCTCACTTCTCTTCAATTATGTCTAAAAATTATTTTTTTTATACTTTACTATAAGAAAATTGGCAAATAAATGTGCATCTTATTTAACTTACGTTTCCAAAATAAATACTTAAATTGAGATACAGATACACTGGGACCCAAGCTAAAAAAAAAAGTGCTGAATGCAACCTTTTCCTCTGCTCATGACTGCACTTTACCTAAAAATGTCAAAAATTGACTTAGCCACCTTGAGTTCTCAAAGTGGCTCAAGTATTAGCCACACATCTTAAACCAGTATTCACCTGAAAGATAACTTTAAGATAACTTTCCTCTATTGCGGGAATCTCTGCACTTAAAAATGTAAAAAAACAGTGACTTCTCAGTGGATCAACGCTGATGTCTGTCATGGTTTTCAAGTTGACTGTTTGCACAAAGACAGCAGTGTGTTTCACCTTGTCTTTTAGAAGCTGGGCATGTTGGCTCTTATCAATGAAGAGAGTCGCTTCCCCAAAGGCACGGACTACACCCTTCTGGAGAAACTGCACAGCCGACATGCCGTGAGTCGGCGCTCACTCACGCAAACACAGACATCCACTTTTCACATCTTTCACACTTTATGAGACGTTGACAAATGGCATGCAATTTTGTAAAGTGATCCACGGGACCTCGCTGTTTGCAAGGTTGAACGTTGGTTCGGCGCATGTACGCTCTCACACCTTACATTTGTCTCGCTCTCGCATGCGAAGGCAACAATGCTGAAATGTGAGCAGCCTTTCTCTAAGCACACACACACACACAAAAAGTGTTCTAAGATGAAACAGGTAGAGCCACAAAGTGAGAACTGCCAAATCTCCGGCTCTTTAACTTATTTTGCAAAAATAAAAGTGTATTCGGTGTGCTTAATTTTTTGTATCAATTGTTTGTATGATATCACTGTAGAGTTTTTTTTTTTTTGTCAAACTAAACAAAGTGTCTAAAGGATTCAATGATAATTATCTTTATTTGTAGCTCATTTCCCTCTTGGGTTAAAGGAAACAATTTGGAATACAGTAAGTTAAAAACATAGTAAATAATAAAATACACTTGTCAATTAGCGTAGTTTTCCAAAGACAGATACCCAATAGCCTCAAGTATACCATTTATCACAACTTTCAAAAATGTGCCGGTTTTCAGGAGCTAATGCTGAGAGCACTGCTTTGTGTTTTGGTGCCCAGATTCCCGATGTTGCTTGAAAATGCCAGATCTTGTCCCAGCTTAGCTCCCAAATCATGGGCGGTGACGCAAGCTGTATTGTGTAAATTAATTAAATTTGATGTCACAACTTGGCAAAATTTCACTCTTATGTACACTTTCACAGAAATAGATGGGTAAAAAAAAAAAAGATAATTTCTCACATGATCAGTCTCACAGCCTTCAAATACTCAACTATTTGCGTAAAAACATTGAAAGTCAATTTTCTATAATATGCCCCCTGTAAGGCATAGCCTAAAAAGTGACTGTTTCATGTTTAATTTTTTTAAATATAACAAGTTTTGCTCGAGACGTTTTACCTTTCGGTGGCACGGTAGATGGCCGGTTGGAGTATCTGCCTCTCAGTTCTGGATACAGTATTAGGATGGATATTAGAAATCATAAAACCCCTTAACTAAATTTTAAAGTTAACATATTATATCAGCAAAGTGCAAAATGCTATGTACAGTGTAACAACAAGAATGGACAAAATTGTGATATTGTGTAAGAAAAGCCCGATAAGTACACGCCAGTGTTAAGAATATGTACTAAAAAAAGAAACTTTTATACAGTGAATATAAAAAGTCTGCACACCCCTGTATATATAAATTATCTTTTTGAGACTGGAAATAAAAACAACATAAAAATTGGAGTTGCGTAAGTATGAGCACCTTCATAATTTGGATGTAGTTGTGTGTCAATTTAAAACTCTTAATATTCACAATTCACACACGTAGTCATCATACACCTAGTTTAAGTTGCCAGTTCTAGCGACAGAAAAAACATCCCCAGTGCATGCTGCTCATACCACGATTTTTCTCTAAAGATATGGTATGCTTTTGGTGATGAGCGTTGTTGTGGTTGCGACAAACATATTTTGGATTTATGGCCAAAAAGTTCCACCATGGTTTCATCTGACATAACAAATTTTCACCACATGCATTTGGAAGAGTAGACTTGGCACGTTGTCAGCACAAAACCTTCTGGCTTCTACTAGAAAAAAAAATGGAATTGAGTTGTGCCTGTTATGTCAAATTAAAGTGGAATTTGTTTTTTTTAATGATGTGTCTTGGT
Organism: Syngnathoides biaculeatus; assembly: GCF_019802595.1. Taxonomy (NCBI): domain Eukaryota; kingdom Metazoa; phylum Chordata; class Actinopteri; order Syngnathiformes; family Syngnathidae; genus Syngnathoides; species Syngnathoides biaculeatus. Next base: position 14,269,009 of record NC_084653.1, on the reverse strand, counting down.
ATCACAAAAACCTGGCATTTGAACAGTGGTGTGTAGCCTTTTTTTTAATGTAAATGGTCATTTACACATTGCGACTGAATATTGCATGTTTACTTATTTTATGTGTTTTTTCCAGCACTGTTTGAACAAGGATTGTTTTTGACATTTTATATGCGAAGCTCATGTTAGCGTACCTCAAATGCTCTTCCACATTGTAGTTGTAATGAGAATGCAGAATGGCTTTTTATCCCTCTCACCTCTCGTCAGGCAAACTCATACTACGTGAAGCCCAGAGTGACTGACCACCAATTTGGCATCAAGCATTACGCCGGAGAGGTGATGAATAACACAGATGCGCACACACACACACACACACACACACACACACACACACACACACACACACACACATTTGCATGCAGATCTTTTGTTGCTAGGTGTTATTTTCAAGTCGCACAACTTTTCCATCTTTATTACACAGATAAGGGCAAATATTACTGAGATAGAAGTGAGGAGACAAACACACCGTAACCCTCCGTAGACAAGCTGGTCAGTGTTTGTGAGCGAGGCAGCACAGTCACAAGCCAAGGACGGATGCTTATGTTATTGACTTAATCCACAGAGGATACCCCCTCCCTACTACCCTCCCCTTTCCAGCCGTTGTCTGTTTCATTATGGGCTGCTTCCGCTGTCAAGTCAATTGAGAAAATTACTGGATCTTTCTCCCGCTAATTTGTCTTCTTCCTTTCCCTGAGGTTTGAAGTTTTCACACAAAGAAAAACTCTCAGAGCAGACTATAGGCAGACACTGCGTATACAGCTTCTGGAAGAGCTGAACTTTATTATCGGTTAATCAGAAGCATTTTAAATGGTGGTAGATGTATTCTGACATCATTTCATGCATTTTAACGTGATTGGTTAAGTAAACGGTTACATTCCCAGTTATAAGACAGTGTGCACACTCATGCAACCACACTATTTATTTTTACTTCCCCTCTTAAAATCCTCAATTTTTTTCATTTGAGTTGAACAGTTGATTGCATCCATCCAGCCACCCTACACACCCACATCTGTCTGTCTGTCCGTTTGTCCATCAGTCATTCGTGGTTAGAATTTCTGCCTCACAGTTCTGAGTACTCGGGTTCAAATCCCAGCACCACGTGTGTGGTGTTTGCATATTCCCCCTGTGCCTGTGTGGGTTTTCTCCGAGCTCTCCCGTTTCCTCTGACTTACCAAAAACATTTAGTTGAGGCTTAATTGAGGATTTTAAATTGCCCGTGGGTGTGAATCTGAGTGCGAATGGTTGTTTGTTTACATATACCCTGCGACTGGCTGGTGACCATTTAAGGGGCTGCCACATCGCAGGCCTGAAGATAGCTGGGATAAGCACAAGCACGGCAGTGAACCTACTAAGAAGAAGTGAAACCTCAAATGAATGAAAGAATGAATGTTGCCAAATTGTGTGTAATTGACTTCTGGATAATTAAATCGACCTGAAACGGACAGACACGGAGGACTCCTCCTCAGTCAATTATAAATAATGAAGAATCAGTATGGATCTCATGGCTTCCTCCTCGAGCCCAGTGGGGGAATGAGGGACTCTGGGCTTGTTATTGGATTAGGACACTCAATCACTTGATGTGACTACATTAAGTCACACAGGCTGAACATGTCTTTGTATACAATGTTTCACAATTGGAATTCACAAGCTTGGACGAAATACTCATCTCTCTTGATTAACTATACCTGCAGAAATAAGAGCTGTATGTGTGTATTACGTGCCTTGGCAAAGACATAAGTGCCACTAACGGCGACACAAGTGACTGGAAATCCAATTTTAAAAAAAGTTGGAATTGAAACACATCATGGTATGTTAAAAATGAAAGTGTACATTGTGGAGGGTGCGACATTTTAAATGGGGAGAATAAAGTAGTCATAGAGGTTTCACTGCTCCTTTCTACAAATCAAAATATTCGGATTCAAGTACAATCCATATCAAATTCAAATTTACTAGTCACATTGTGAGGGCAAGAAGTGTGGTAGCCCCTGGGCACAAAAGTTTGGTCACCACAAAATTTCAAAAGTCGCAGTGGTTGTGATTGTTTCTATAACAGAAAATGTCAGGTTGGAAATATAGTAAACTGGTATTCAGGGCCAAACCCTGCCACAAAGACCAAAAACTTGAGTAATTGAACGCTCCAACCACCACCAAATGGTTACCATTGTCTGTAGATACCGCAAGATGGTGGCAAAGCACTCGTTTTGTGTGGAATGAAGTTCCTCACATTACTTCACCATGGTTTCTTGGTAGGGGGATGCCAAAAGATGGCCTGAGCACAAAAACAGCTTTTCACTGATTCAGCAACTAAATGAGGATAACTACGAAATGAGTCGTTCCAATATGTTGAGGTTCAATTTCTCCCTTTTAAATTGATTTTAATGTCTTGAACATATTTGTGTATTGCATAAAAACATTTTAAAAAAGCAATGTCACATAAATAGAATGTTGCCCTGTACACCATGGGTGAGTGTGATATCAGTTTAAAAAAAAAAAAAGAAAGATAAATAAATATGGCCACAGAATGGTTGATCTGTGTGCCTTTTGTGCGAGATGGGTTTTGCCGTGCGAATGGGAAGTTTGAAATACTCCCTCTCATTTTTTAAACAAAAAAAAATATATATATAATTCTCCTGTTTAGGGAACAGTCAGAGGGAAATTTCGGTGCACCCACACAATGCGTCGCGGTTTTACGAAGTCCTACAGCAGCGGTCCTGGCACCTAGAGTGGGCGAACGCAACTGCCCCCAAACTCCGCTGCTTGTGAGCTCAGGTGCGCTCATCCTCCAGCAGGGTGCGGGGGACTCCGCGATCGCCTCCCCTAATTAACCGTACCACTGCTGCTCCACAACGTGGGCTTTGTGAAGCGGCGACACATTGTGCGGGTGCGCCGAAACACCGCGGGGCCTGCTGTCAGCCCCCGTGGCGGCGGTCACGCTACTTAGGACAGTTGACAGTGGTCTATAGTCCCTTAGCCAATCGGGACACAGAACACGATGCGGGGTTTGCCTTCCTTGGCGAATCAGGATCAAGAACACAAGCATAATAAGATAATAGATAGATAATAAGCACCTATGAGTTGATATCGTAGTATTGTATAACCTGTGTTCATGATTATGAGAGTTATGAGTGAATGAATGCCATATCACACGCATGTTAGTCAACTTGTGTACAGAGTTGCTGGGCTAGCATATTAAGGAAGGGTGGGCACCCTCTACCCACAAGGAGGGGTCAACCCAGCGAGCCCATCCCGGGGGGCCCAGCTGGCAGCATACCGCCAACTGTGTGATAATGCTTTTATAACAGAGTTCTATAAGTGACATGTGTTAGTTAGGAAGAGTAATAAGCGAAAACAGATTTACAGTATTTATTTGGTTATTCAGCTTCATCACTAATAGTTCTCCTCATGGTGGTGTTAGCTGTTGGCATGGCACGCTAACCCTAACCCTAGCAGGCATATCCGTGTCAATGTTGCCCAAAAGATAAAAGTATCAAATCTTGTCCACTTCATGTGAAGTTGCGTCATGCTATTACGTCTTTAATGGGCACTCCATAAAGGTACACAACGACTTTGCACTCAATTACTGCATTAGCATGTTGGTCTCGTGTCAACTCTTATTTCAACTGTCGTCTACTGCAGAGACCTGGTATTGATTTACGTTTATGTTCCTCTTTGTAGAGTACAAGTATTATTAAGTATGACTATAGTTTGTCATTAGAGCCCAAGGACAAATGTAAAACTGTTGTTTCAGGTGCTTTATGACGCACGCGGCATCCTGGAGAAGAACAGGGACACCTTCAGAGATGATATATTGTTCATTCTCAAAGACAGCCGGTAAACAGTTGTAAATCAAGCCTGTCTATCAATCACCCACTCTGCATCAACAAACCAACTCCGTGCCCTCAGCCTCGACTTCATCTATGACCTCTTCGAGCGCGTGGGCAGCAGAAATGGAGAGGAGACAATGAAGATGGGCACAGCCCGACGCAAGCCCACCGTCAGCTCGCAATTCAGGGTGGGTATAGATTCCGGATGTCAAATCAATTTGGTTACGGTTTTCCTTGGAGAACTGTTACGGCTATAAACCCATATAAATGTTTGAGTTGTAAGTTGTATTTGAACAATGAAATTTTGTTATAGTTATGGATAGTCGTATAAAGAGTCAATAGTACATAGAGTTTTGTTAATGTGCGCGATATTGATTGTATTTTGCATTTTTTTTTCCCCTACACAGTACAGAGTTGTTGTACGAGTGAATAGCGAGCAGCGTAAAAGAAAGTGACACAGACCAGCTCATTGTTCTCCATGTGCCACTGCATGTGAGGGTCATTCCACCCACAGTATCACACACAAGAAGGCAGATAGAAATTTTGCAGAATGCTGTCTATGTGTCTGAGTAGCAAAATAGAATAGGGAGGATAGATGTTTGTGGTTTTGAGTGGAGTGGGGGGCCAGGGGGGCTCGCAGCCGAGTTACTTTGTCCTAACTGCAGTGCGGAGAGAAAGGGAGCAGGGGAGGATTTGGCCAGTTGCCCGGGCCACAGTTTCTAAAGCCAGGGGGATTAGTGTTGATGGCTGGGCAGAGCGGGGCCAACCAGGGGCCAATCACGCTCAGCTCATCCAGGCCAGGCCTCGATGGAGACAGCCAGTCTGAGGAGGGGAGGAGAGCGAGGCCGACATTGCCTGTGCAGTACGAGGTCCCACCACCACCACCAATTGTGTGTATGTACGTACAGTATGTGGGTGTGTTAATGCTGCAGTCAGGTCAAATAGAGAGAAGGAAATTTCAAAAGATGCAAACAATCCTGAAGCCAGTGGAGTGCAAAAAAAAAAAAAAAGTGAAGTACATCATTGATGTTCTGTTCAGCTATACATAAGTTAAATACATTTGAATGTATTAAGATCTTTTTTTGAACACTTATTTTTCTTTAAACTTTTATAAGTTAAACATTGTAACAATGTATTTTTTATTTTTCCTATATTTAAGCATAGAGTTCATGTTCAAACTGTGAACTATGCATATTGTTAGTTTCTTTTAGAAACAAGCAGTATGCGTTTATCTATTTTTACCCTAACAAATTTTGTACCAGTCCAGTATCTTGAATATCTAAATGAATCTCCTCACCTCACTTCAACTTGGGTCCATGACATTAAGATGCCACCATGTGACACCAAAGTCATTTTTTTATTCTTTGGCGTGATTGGAAAAAAAAAATGAAAAGTTGAGTTTGTCAGCAAATGAGAAGCTCGTTTAAACCCCTCCATAGAATATGTGAACTGTGTGTTCTTAGTTTTTAGTTGATTTCACAGACATTTTATTATTATGGATTTTATTTTGGAGTCAGCCAGTCCTCACAAACACATCTTCAAAATGAAGCTGCTTGCCTCTTAACTGGAGCACGTAAGAGGGAGCACAATGACTATGAATCTGACCTTCCTGTATTGGCTACCTGTGCATTTTAAGATTGTTGATGTTGTCGTCGTCTTTAAAGCCCAAGAGTCATCCCTATAAACATTATAAAATAGATATAGTAATGAAAAATACATATAACATTGTTCACTTCAATGTTTATATAAAAAAAAATAAATGTGAGCGGAGAGCCCGTCATCCGTGCAGAAAGTTGCAGAAGTGTCATTCTACGATATCCAAGTGGTCGCCATATTGGCTGCATCGTCCATCCGTGACGTCACCCGGATATTTGCCAATGAAAATACGCAGTGCACCCTGACTATGTTAAACAATTGCGCCCCTTCTGACACGGAAGCTCTTTTCGAAAAGGAGAACACCACACAACTGAGTGAAGTTACTGGGGCAATATTACACTCGAGCCATATTCAGATGATATGGGATCACAGCCAAACCGATCCATCTGATCCACTTCCGCGGTGAAGATGAGCCATCCCGGCTCATCGCAGCCGGCCGGTGTGTCTTATGACGGAGCCGAGCCAAGCTGGTTTAGGGGGTTGTTTACAGACACCGCAGTACGCGATGAGCAACACAGTCGGGCCGGGATGCTCTACTGCGCGCACGTGGCTGAGTGAGGCATTCTCGGCTGAGTTCTTCAGAGCCGCCCCCATCCGCATAGCCTGACGCGCAGCCTTCGCAGAAGCCGTGACTGCTGAAGATGGCGCCTCAGCCGGTGTGGCTGATTTTCGCCACCGTGTTGGCATATAATGGAGCCGGAGGTAAAACTAATGGAAACAAACGAGTCCACTTGGGGCCGCCGCTGTCCTTTACGTCACTTCCTGCTTCTTCTCGAAAACAAATCCCTCGAGAGGAATTTCATGGTGGGAGTTACAAAAAGCTGTATACGTCAAAATCATGTTTTGTGGTTAAAAAAACACATGAGCCCATATTGGCCGACGTTTTTTCATTAATAACATACGAAAAATCCTCCAATTCATGACAGTAGACCTTTAAATCTCTAGATGGCCTTACCATTCCTTTCTTCTCTGACCTATTCCATCCTTACACTTAAAAAACAATTTCTTTTCATTAGCTGTAGCGTTCAAGCCCGCAAAGACACTGCATCTTGTTTTTGTTTTTAAAATACCTTATGAATAAACTTGAGTTTGGTGTAGGTACAAATAACATCATCGAATGTGGTGAATGAAGTGGATAATGGGTTATTTTTGAAATAAGTCGATTGTTCTGTTTTTCAGGAATCCCTCCATTCCCTGATGGCCACATTAAGTGCATCCAACCCTTTCTTTGTGCGCTGCATCAAACCAAACATGGCTAAGGTAGGCTGTACTCATTCTGTCCTGTCACATAACTAAGTATTATTCATTGTTGACATTGCTTTGAGTTAATAGTCCACTAAGTCATTTTACAGTATAGCAGTACTCCTGACCACTAAGTCATAACAATATTGCATTTAAGACAAAAACGACAAGGTTATTTGGTTTTGGAGTGTATATTTTCAGTACTAATAAATGCGCGCCGTTCCCCTCTGGCCCGATGGAAAGACTCCCTTTGTACTCTTGGGCTGCGTACCAGCACATTCCAACCACTCCAACCCTTTTACAAGGGGTCAAAGGTCGCTCTAGCTGCAGCAGTGCTTGGCTGATCTGGCTGCATCAGTGGAATGCCAAAACGAAACCACAGCGGCGGCAGAGCCAGTGACCGGTTTATTTATTCATCCTCCATTTCTCCCCTTCCTCTTGACCACATGGGTATAAAAAGGGTGATTCAGTTGTGTGATTGTTGAATAAAGCAAATGGCTTTATTATGTGTTTGTGAGAGAGAGAAGGAGCTTGGAAATTGTCTTTGTTTATCAGCTACGTGCTTTCCACTGCCTCGCATACTCGTGCGGCTTCATTGGGGAAAAAAAAAAGACCAACCACAGGAAAGTCTTATAAATTCCACATTTTCTTCAAATGGTAATCTTGTATGCCAATACATAGTATTTATATGGTTTTACAATAATAACTATACTTATAATGCTATATGCACCTGGGTCTATAAAGTAAAGCGTTGAGAGCCTCTGTTGCTGAAATGTACGGATGCTGTCAGTGATCATTGCCAACGTTCTCTCAAAAGAGCTACACGCTCTCCTTTTTTCTTACTTGTTTCGTGCCTTTGTGCCAATCTGCAAAAACAACCATTCAGACTTACACTCACACTTACGGACAACTTAAAGTCTTCAATTAAAGCAGTGAAGGTTTTTTTTAACAAGGGAAATTAAGTGCACCCTGAACTTGTCGTCAGCCAAGCGCTGGACAGAGAACCATTCACACTCGCATTCTTGGACAATTTTTCGTCTTCAATTAACCTAATGTGCATGTTTTTTTGTTTTAATGTGTGAGGAAGTCAGAGTACATGGAGAAACCCCAAGGAGAGTATTGAAACTCCACATAGTAAGGCGCGGAAGCCAAATTCGAACCAGGAATCTCAGGACTGTGAGGCAAACGTGCTAACCACTAATCTGTGCCCTACAAAATATATGAAACCAGATTTATGTAACTATTAACCGTGGAAACATTTTGCCTGGCCTCTAGGTGGAACCAAGCCATGGCTCTGTTTATCTCACAGATTTCCAGGATTACTATCCGTTGATATGATTACATGCATCCCAACACACACGCACAATTTATATTCATCTTCCGTCTCTGGGAGAAAAGTCACCGGAGGCCTGACTTGTTTTCATTCCAATGCCTCTTTGAGTGGGCCTAAATCCCCTGCTAAAGAGCAGAGTTCAGAGCTCATTGGAGGCTTTGACATGGCCTCCATGCGGGGATGTGCGTGCTCGATTATGAGCATGAACACATGTGAGCGTGAAAGGGCCTCGCCTGTTTCCCTGCATAGTAACATTTACACGTAATTAGATTGACACCTTTCTGGAATGCTTTGGCTCTGTTTGGGGGGCTTATCTGACACAGCATGCTCTCTGGGTGACAATGGGCCTTCATGTGGTGGTCTAAAGGCCTCTTTATACTCCCACACTCGTGTGGCCTACAACACCCGCCTTGCGTCACGTGACCGGTACGTTTCCCCATGCAACCTCTCTTCATCAATTGACACGCACATGACAAAAATTGTTGCTGCGTGTCAAATAACATGGAGATCATTTCTTGTGATTGGTCCATTTTAGTCACATGCTGCGATGACGTACTCACCACTCCAAATACCACGTAAAACTTTAAAAACTGCACACGTGCTTAGTACTTGGGTATAAAAGCAAAGTCTGTGCAGGATAGCCGCAGTGACGGCAGTACAGTCGACATCCGTGCGAGAAGAAAGAAGCCTTAATGGGGATATCCAGTGGTTTGCATTAACAATGTATCCAAAAGGTCATGTAATATGTAGTCTATCTTGACAATGTGATGTTAAATCCTCTCTCATTTAATAGTGTTTTGAGCCGATTTTTATCGCAATTACGAATTTTCAGGGGCGCTGCCATTTTTGTCAGTCACATGACCTACATGGGCGTATGTGACGTGTTACGTGCCGTTCCAAACGCTCGATTACATAGGACACCATTATGCCCACCGCTGATTTCTCGCATTCATCCTCATCTGATCAAGAAATAGCGGTATCGGTTGATCGGGAAGACAGAGGAATACTTCCATACACAGCCTTGAACAGCTCAGCCGTGAGCGGGACGCCCGTGAGCGGCTCGGCTGCTCGGTTGATCGGGAAGACGGAGGAATACGTACAGTACTACAGATTTTAACCTGTGGCTGCCACTCGGCTGCAAATTACGTTGAATATTTGAATGTTTCTTCGGGCGCAATGCCGCGGAGTTTGACGAGCTCGCTCGGCCGGGGAGCGAGCTCACGGCTCCTCCACTCAGTGGAGCAAGCTCCCCGGCCGAGCGAGCTCATGGTTCCGTCGCTCTGTCTTTGCCAGATCGTTCATCCCATGTCAGATTCCCACAACTCCTTGTTTCTGCTCTTGCTATCCCGTGTACCAAACCCCGACCCGTTATTGGCCTTTTTCTTAAGCCTGCTGAATCTACTACTGCTGTCTTTGCGAACTGCTTACCGATATTTGGACTTTGGATCGAATAAAGACTCTTCCCAAACTGCTACTAAGCCTCGTGAGTCCTGCATTTGGGTTCAGCCGCGAGTTCTGGTCATGATATCATCAGTCACTATAGAATAAAGACAGTCAAGCTATACAACTTAACGTTAATAATACAATTTAGCTAACTAGTAGCTGGTAAAGCATGAACTCAGTTTAAGTGAGAACACCATAGAAGACAAAGAAGTAATGAACAATACTGAGTGGTGGAAGTGGTGTTATGTACTGAATGTTGTGACAGAGAGATTGTGTGACTTCTGACTTCCTCAACCCAAGTAATAACTTGACTTGTTTAAAATGTAACGTGAACTCGACTTGACTTGCATGATTTCTGCCACAGTAACTTGGGAATAACTTGAAAGAAGCTTGGAGGTTAAGACTTAAGAACCACTTAGGTGATTTTACTCCCCCCCTCTGTTGTATGTTGTGTTCCTTTCTATAGAAAGCCAACCAGTTTGATCCAGATGTGGTCCTGAACCAGCTGAAATACTCTGGAATGCTGGAGACGGTTAAGATCCGAAAAGCTGGATTCCCCGTCCGCCGCTCCTTTAAGGATTTCTACAATAGGTCTGCATCTTATCTGCTCAGTTTGTAGCCTTGTAATTAATCTACTCAGAAAACAAAGGATATTTCCCACAACTGTTGTTCTCTACCCATTGTACCGTACTTTGTCATAACCTATATCCAGATACAAGACGATCTTGAAAAACAAAATCCAAACGGAAGATGAGAAGCAGAGTTGCATCGAGCTTCTCACACATCATGACAGCACAAAGAAAGAGTGGCAACTCGGAAAGACAAAGGTAAAGAACACATGAACCAGGGGTGGAACAACTAAACATTTCTTGTTGTTGAAAGGGGGGCTTAATGCATCTATCGTGATCAAGCAGTCTATCGCCAAAGCAATTTTGGTCGATTGCCAAAGAACAAAAAAGATGTCAGCCGTCTCACCACTTGATTCAGGTGTCGTTCTAGCAAACTGGCCTCCGATTTGGCATCTGTCTTTTGCCTTCTCCAAGGCAGTCGAGTCCAGTGTTCCCTGAAAAATGATAAAGTTTTACATAATTGGTCAAAAAATTATTTACAAGAAATAATGTATCTTTGTTCATCTATTTGTGCCAGTGCGACATAGGGACAGACGAAACAAATAAATGCTCTTCTATTAACTAGGAGGAAGTACATACAGTAATTATTTTATTTTTGTGACATTTTTGTTCATTGGTGCGTCGTGAGATTTTTCATTTGTAGAATATGTGCCTTGGCGCCATAAAGGTGGGAAATCGCTGGTGTATAGATAATGATTTTATAGACAGTGGGGAAAGAACACGGCATGGCTTCAAAAAAATTGTAATCTGTTATGTTTAATATTTTTACTTTGATTGAATGAAAATGATTAATTTTGTGTATCCTGAAAGTTTAACCTGAAAGTTTTAATTCCCATTGAGCCATTTTTAAATATTGAAACAAACATTAGTTTCAAAGCATGGCAGCATAAAAGCTTCACACAAGCCACAGGATTTTGCCATTGTTATTTAATGTTTCATGGCATCTTTCTGAGTTATATAAGAAATATATACTTATATTTAAACAGCAGCTCCTCCCGTCCCCAGTAAGCTACTAACTACTTGCCCTGCACTCTCCAGTCAATAGTGATTTGGATTTGAGGACTGAATATCACGTCTGATCAACGACAGATGCATCTTTAGAAAAATTAAATAACTTTAAATTCACTGTAACTTTACAAAAATATAAAGTTTATTCATTTTTTTTCCAATGTCTGTCGTTTCTTCCCTCCTAGTCTTCAATGCAAGCACAATTCACACATGCAGTACATTCATCAAACATAATACTGTATTGGTGTTAGGGTGAATGTGAGGCTTTGTAAAGCATTTTGGCCACTGTGATGGTGTACAATTTCTATATCAGGTCCAATCCATGTACCATTTACAGACAAAGAAAATCCTTTGTTCAAAATTAAATATTTCACTTTGATTCCAAGCTGTACATTTGAATTACAGCAAAGCAATATAAATATATCACAGCAATTTGCATTCAAAGGAAAAAAAATGACAGCTTTGTTAGACTTTTTTTCTCTATAGTCTTGTCTGTTACAAAACAGAACAGCTTTGTCTATCTCTGTTTTGTGTGTTTTTAGTGTTTTTCAAGTAAAAATATAGTGCTATACATTGCCCAACCCAGTGGAACGTCTCTTAATGAATGAATTACTGTATGACTCTGTTCACACACTTAATCTGAAATAAATAAAATGTAGTCCATTTTAACCACAGAATGAAGTTATATTTACTTTTTTTTTCCATCAGTGCGTTGTTCTAAATAGATAATCCGCATATTACGAATAACACACTGAAATCCAAGTTCCCCATTTTAATGTCGGAGGTTTTTCTGTCCCAGACTTCAATCAGCTCCAGTTTGAAAAGCTTTCTGGCCAGCACACTGCTACAACGCGCAATTGACGCTATCCAGGCCAAGTTTCTCTAAACAGGATATGTTCTTGATGAACCATGTACCAGAAGGCCAGCTAGAGCAGGTGTTTATGCAAAGCCATGGAAAGAAAGTGTATCTGGAGAGCTGCATTGGAACACAGCGTCAACCAAAGCTCAATTCAGCAGATGGTTCGGAGAGTGATAAAGTTTTATCTGTACCCACTTCAGGTTGGTCAAAGGCATCAAGCAAAAAACTAAGATGCCCTACAGTCGCTACGGTTAAAGCTTTATCACTGCGAACAAATGAGCTTTTGTTGGGGCTGAGCACAAGTCAGGCCCTACACATGGGCACGACTTTTCTTGGCTTTGGGCCAAAGGCTGCTCTAAAAGTTTGGGGTTTTCATCGGTGGTGGTCATGAACAGATATTGTCCGAAATGTGCCATGGATATGACAATTTGGACGTGTTAGAGCAGTGTGATGGGTGTAAGTCTTCTCAAAATAGGACTGAACTGCAGTCAGGGACAGAAAAAAACATTTTGCCAGAAGCCAGTTTTGCAACACTGTTCTGTCAGTTGGCAAGCCAAGGCCAAGTGGTACAGTATGCTTATACAATAACTGCAAAACCTGAACTGTCAAATGATGATTGCCTCACATCTGTTCAAATGATACATGAAACACAAGAGGGGAAAAAAAGCAAGTGTCTAGTGACTTTTGGTGTTTTCTGTGGCAGTTTACAGTTTTCCCAGGCAAAATAGTGTTTTCAGTGGAAAAATGTATGGTCTCTCCTGGCAAATGTTGTTCTTTCTATGGCAGAATTTGTATTTTATACAACCCAAGTGTGTACTGTGGCAGCATGGTTTGCTGTTGCCAAATATAGCATTATTTTTTTGATTCTCAGGCTGTTAATGTGTGTCACAGTTTGGAGGCCCCTCGTCGTGACTCACGTCCCAAAGAATTTACTGGCAGGTTGCGGTCAGATGTTCTGCTCCCTTGTTGACAACCACACACTTTTCATGAGTTCGCCACAAATTTCTCTGTTAGGCCATCAGTGTTTGGCATTTACAGTCAGTAATCCGCAGCCGGCCTCATTGTTCACGTCCGGGTAGTTAAACTGCCTGCAATGGGGGCTGCGAGGCTTTCAGGTGACACATTTTGGTGCACCAGTGTCTCTCCTGGCTCTTTGTTTTAATCATTAACTCTTCCTTAGAAAGACCTCATTTTCACTTTTTTTTTTTCTTTCAATGAATGATTAACCTGTTAATAGCATTTTTGATTGTGAAGGGCAAAACTTCCTTCCCCACAACATACATACAGTTGTTAAGACAGACTATCATTTTCAACCCTTCACACCACGTTTTGAGTTAAGTACATTTTCATTTGGTGAATGGTCACCTTTTAGCTGGACATCAGACAAAAAAAAATATAAAAGTAGCATTTTTCTTTATGTGTTTGGGAGTTTTTGTTATGGGCTAGTGAAACCAAGGCTGAATTTTTAGGCTTTAATTAAAAAATGTATAAATTCCATGCCTACAGTGAAGCATGGATTGTGGCGGCATTGTGCATTTGGGCTGGCTTTCTCTAGTTGTAACTGCGCTTTACTCAAGGTGGAGGGAAGTGAAAAGTTTCAAGTAAAATTCAGAGTTAGCGTTGGACAACATCTGAACTTTATTTGGAGTTAATCAGAGGCTTTTTGAATCATGGAAGGTGTGGGCGTAATCACATTCATTCTGAACATGGACACATCACATTGATAAGCGGGTGTACGAGAACAACCACATTTGTTAGTTGCCTTGTGTTGTTCTGCACCATCTGGCAGGCACACTACACATGTACACTATTGTACATATGGCACGTTTGAAGTTGGCCACACTCTGCTTAATGAATACTGTATACAGCTTGTGGTGTTACAGTAATGTAAACATGCCTGTCAAAATGAAGCACATGGTATACATCTCTGGATATGACTATCTCACCTAAATATCATTTTTCTGTGCAACGCATCCACGGTTTGAACTTAAGCTTGATGACTACTCCTCGTTATAGTGAGGTTTTGTGTCCTTCAGTGCACATAATCATGTTTTTGAGGTAAGAGTAATGTTGTGTTGGTTGTGGGAAGAGGACTAAAGAGAGGGGGAGAGGGATAGAGAGACAGAGAGAGAGAGGACTGTTTCCTTTGGAGGGGGAACAATCCATGTGTAATTATACGGTTGATGATTGTGTTGCGAAAGAAGTGTGAGATCTGTATTAGGAGATGGGCGTGGATTAGGTGTGTGGCGTGTTGTGCGTAGATGGGGGGAAGGATGTCGGACGGAGTAGGAGCTTCCTCCTTCTCCTCCTCCAGTGTGGGAATGCAGCTGTGGGATTCTTTGATTGGTGGCACATCTGAGACACAAACATAAGTGACGAACTAGGCCCGATGATGCTATATTTAGGGTCTGATTTACCAATATCCCAAATAGTGGACTCTAAATTGTGTTTTCACTCTAACAGTTTGCGCAGAGGTGATAAAGTAGAGGCCATTTTATTTAAAAAGACTGTTTTGCGCTTTAAGTATTTCTTACGGATTCAACAATGGAACATTTGTTAGTGCACTGAAAGCACAAAATGATGTTTGAACTGAAACGAGTGACTCGACTTAACAGTTCTTCAAGATGCAAGTGATCCGTCCATCAGTTTGCATTACCACTTATCATGGTTAGGGTCACGGGGCACTGGTGCCTATGCCAACTGACTTCGGGGGAAAAACCGGACTACACCCTAAACTGGTCACCAGTCAGTCACAGGGCACATATAGACAACCGTTTCCACTCACATTCACACCATCACTGAGTGCGACCTGAAACCACACTGCCTGCATCAAAGTCAGGTGAGTGTACTAATACACCATCAGTGGATGCAGGACATTGTACGGGCAGTGTTTCTTTTTTTTTTTTTTGCTTTTAATGGTGAGTAAAAGACGGCATGGTGGGACAGCTGTAGAGCGTTGGCCTCGCAGTTCTGTGGACCGGGGTTCAAATCCCAGCCCCGCCTGTCTGGAGTTTGCATGTTCTCCACATGCCTGCGTGGGTTTTTTCCAGGCACTCTGGTTTCCTCCCACGTCCCAAAAACGTGCACGTTAGGTTAATTGTGGACTCTAAATTGCCACTAAGTGCTATTGTGAGTGTGAATGGTTGTTTGTTGTATATGTCTTGCGATAGGCTAGTGACCAGTTCAGAGTGTACCCCGCCTACTTTCCAAAGATAGCTGCGATAGGCTCCACCACTCTCACGACCCTTGTGAGGATAAGTGGCTCGGAAAGTAGATGAATTTGATTTAACTTTTACGTGCAATTCATTGTAATTGAAGTTTGTTTTTCTCTATTTAAGTGATGTGTCGTTTTTCAAACAGTGCATAATGTTTGTGGCTGACAATAATATTAAAAATACTTTTATTTCTTATTGTTGAACACTTCGGATTAGAAAACATATTTTAAAGTGGGTTTTGATGACAGTACCTGTGAGAGCCAAGTATTTTTTTTAGGTGGTATAAAAAGTTTGAGACCCGCTGGCAGTGATCACATGACATAATGTTGCCCTCTCCCATGATATACCCTCAACTTTTTGGGTGAAAAGTGCCTGCGAGCAAGGAAAGGGTTAACCAAACTCTTATTTCTTGTTCCTGAGAGAGCAAGCAGGGGTGTGGCTTGCGTTTTTTTCTGGACTCCCGCCACTGTCCCCTCCACCACTCCCTCCACCCTTCCCTCCCTTTCCCTTCCCTCACTGCTTCTGCACACCAGTCATAGGGAAATGCTCAGGAAGTGCACACAATGAGGCTGTGCAGCAGCAAGAGCAGCGTCATACGCAGCAGCTCTGCAGTGCCATTCTTGCCCCAAGCTCCGGAGGGAGGAGGGCACCGAGGAGCCTGCTAAAAGCCTCGGCTCCACCACAGCTTCCACATAAACACAGTGTGGCGGCCTAAAGAGACAAAGGGAACTAACCCCCCATCCACGGTTTGTTCGTCCTGCAGGTGTTCCTGAAGGAGGCCCTGGAGCAAAGGCTGGAGAAGGAGAGGGAGGAGGTGCGGCACAAGGCTGGCATGGTGATCCGCGCCCACATCCTCAGTTATGTGGCAAGGTGAGTGACACTGACAGTTTTCAGTGTTTGTTTTGTGAAGCTCCTGCAAGAGTGGCGGTCTGGGGCATTTTGTGCATGCTTTCGGGCACGTTTGTGCATGTGCTGGTAACTGGGATGGTGCAGAAAAATAAATAAATTAACTTTAGAGCAGGACTCTTAATTCAATTCCAGTGGGCTACAATGGATGCACTTGTCTTTGCGCTGTCAATAAATCACAATCATGTGAGTGCCAGCGCCTCTACCTGACAGAGGCAGTGTATTCAGCATTTAAATCTGTTCTGGTCTGCCAAGCTGTTTGAGCATTTAGTCAATGTCCGTGATAACCAGCTTAAGGTCCATGTACAAGTACACTCTTTGGGATCATTGGTATGATAGTTCTGCGCACAAGTGGGATATTGAATAAATGCTCAAATGGCATTTATTCGATATCCAGCTAGTGCACTGAGTTATGAATTAAAACGATTGCTCTGTGAATAAATGCTCAAATGGTCTTATGGAGGAAAACTTTGACATGCTAATAGGGGCAGGTACATACTACTAGTGAGACAAAACAAATAAATGCTCGAACTGCTTCATGCCATGCTGTTTGAGCATTCTATCTTAACTCATTCACTGCCAGTCCGTTTCAAAGCATTGCCCCATATTGCCAGCCACTTTTGAGAATTTTCACTGATCTTTCAAGACACGCAGAATCTTGTTCAGTGATAATATAAGCACTGAACCTATCAAAAGAGTCGACTCGCTTCTTCCAGCAAAATAATAAGCACAATAATCTGTTCCATTTTCCATTCTTGAGCAGTAAGCAGGGTTGGTGTCACCAAAAACACCAGTTTCTGGGCCTTAAGATGGATATCAAGGTTATCAAATAAATGCTCCGATGGCTTACCATGCCTTCCAGGCACATCATCTCAACTGTAATGTTCCAGTGTGCACAGGAGCGACCTTAAATTGAAAAATCCCTACCGTTACAATGATGATAATGCTCACTTCTAACTAAATGGAATACTGACACCAAATCAAACTTCTTATGTAATAACTATTATAGAGAGAACCCCTGTATATCCGGTTCTGCATTCACACAGGCCAAAGTCTCATGTCTAGAGCAAAAATGTTAAAGCAAAATTTTCTTGGAAGCCAAGGAACTGTAAAACTCAAATCTTTCATTCAGTTAAGCCATCGCTTCATCTAATAGAAAATAAATGCTTTACTGCCATCATGTGGCATATATAGGAAATTAAAAAGCTTTTTGGGTTGGTGTCAGTGACTTATGTGACAATATTATGTTGACTTACTGTGAAAACCCATTGAGAAACCCCAATTTCATTGCAGTTGGGACATTGTATAAAATGTAAATTAAAAAATAAAAACATTTGCAAATCCTTTTAAAACTATATTTAATTGAATACACTAAAAAGACAACATATTAGTGTTCAAACTCATGAACGTTACCATAATTTCTTGTGTATCAGGCACAGCTATGTATAATACGCACTCCCAAAGTGGACCTCAAAATGATGGAAAACCCTTCTACCTATGTAAAATGCATTTTTACAATGCATACTTTTCCTTCTAATCATATGACCAAAACATTTATCTCTATTTTTTTTTCAAAGGATTGTTATCACGCTAAGCACTTTAATTTAACATGTAATACTTTTAATAATTAATGTTATATTGTAATACTTTTAGTTGTGCTCAAATGTTTGATTAGCAAGGCAGAATGTATAAAATGCATATAATTCTTTAAAGAAAACATGAAGGGCCAGGTGAATGTGATTCAAATTGAACAGTCAAGGTTCTCAGAGAATTATTGTCATTGAACAAAACATAACCATAAAAGAATAATCATGATTGTTGTACATATTGAATACATACATATTACATACACATATTTTTAAAAAAGCACTATATTTCACAAATTCTGCCACGGTATGTAAATTTATGAGCAGAAGATTAGCGTATCGTTTTGAAAGTAGCATATTTTGATTTATTCAAATTTGAACCTATTTTTTTCTAGAAAAACGAAATTATTTCTTCACAGTCTCCAATTTTTTTGATTTCCTGATTTTGTGGGTTTTATGAGGTGGAAGTCAAAATTATGTAAAAATAAAATACTTGAAATTGTGTAAATTGTGCATCCTGAAACTATAAATATTAAAAGTTTTTTTTAATAATCCAGTTATAGAAATTACCAATTTCATGATATTCAAATGTTTTTGGAAAGCGTCTGTTCCCGTAGGTCTGTGTTTGCACAATTTCAACAATTATCTTCAAACAAGAGTCACTGATGGTGTAGTGGTACACACGCCTGATTTTGGTGCGGGCACAGTGGGACCGATTCCCGCTCAGTGATGGTCTCGATATGTGCCCTGCGACTGACTGGCGACCAGTTCAGGGTGTAGTCTGCCTTTTGCCTGAAGTTAGGTGGGATAAGCTCCTGCGCTCCCGTTCCCTTGTGAGGCTAACGGGCTTGGAAAATGGATGGATCGATAGCCTCAAACATGTAATGTACTTTGAAAACAAATCTGGAATTTCACTTTACAGATTTTTTAACATCCTTGATGCGTGCTTTCCACATCTGAAATTCTTCTGACAATTTGACATAAATGACAACACAGTGTACAGTGGTAAAACAAGGTGGATTACAACATTTTATGTTCCGTTCAGAGCTGGCTAAAAAGACAGAGTGGCCTGACATGTTAGCCAAAGCCACAAGTGCAGCCTTTGTGTTATTATATGTAACAGTATCTCCGTCCCGAGATGAGTCACAGGCCAATTGTTTGATTACAGCGGTGACGGGACCCAAACTCGGGGTGAAAGGGTCAACGCATTGTCTGTGGGCCCTGATTTGTTTATAGTGCGTGCACGTGTCCAGTGTGCACGCGCGTAAGTGGAGGCGACTCAGCTTAGTCACAGGGCTAAACACAACAGCCCACACAACCGCATGCTCATCAGACTGTAAACACAGTGCTGGGTTTATTTAAACCCAGGATGCCAGTGGGGGTCAGGTCTGCAGTGTCAAAAATATGCTTGTGGTAACACGCCATGTTGACAGCGGCTATGTTTTGTCGTCATAATTAAGAAGTGCAAGAGATAGATAGATTGAGGTCATAATAGAGTGGGAGACCAATTGATTGATTGAGCCGTAAAGCAACTGTAACAAGCGTTAGAAAGATTGATAGCGCAAGGGATAGAGAGAAATACAGTTAGAGTTGGATAGAGCAAAAGCACAATAGCGTTAGATAGATGACTGGATTGAGAGATTGATGTATAGAGCGATTGAAAGGGAAAGAGATACAGTTCCAGTTGTCTTCAGAATGAACACAACATAAGATAACCGCCCAAATTACTAATACCATTATTTCTTGTGTATAATACACACCCGTGTATACTGCGCATCTCCAAAGTTGATCTCAACATTATGTAAAATGCTTCTACTCATGTATAATGAATTTTACAATGCATGATTTTGCCTCTACCCTGATGATCAAAACATGAAGTATTATTTTTTCCCAAATAATTATTCTGAAGTTAAACACTTTATTGGAACATGTAATATTTATTTTTTGTTTACTTGCTCTAATTTTGAATTTCACACCCCTATTTTTATTTAGTAAATGAGGAATGCACAGTTATGCTCATATTTTGATTACCGAGGATTAATTTTTAAGATGGGTACAATTCTTTAAAGAAAATATAAAAGGAAAGTGGAAAACATTTCATAATAATTTAATGGGAATCAAATTCAACTGTCAAGCATTTCAGAAAAGCATTATCATTGAAAATATCAGAACCATGAATAACTTGATGGTTATTGTTGAGTCATGAGTCATATTTAAAAAAAAAAAAAACTATATTTTCACAGGTATGGGCACAACTGTGCATATTTGCAGTCATACATACCCTTGTCATATTGGAATGAAATTATAGGCTACACCTTTTTCATAACCTCTAGGAGACAGTGGCGTATTAGAAGGAATTTGTACAGCTTTTACATAACCCCTAGATAGCAGTTTTTTTCATTTTCATTTGTGTACTGTTGACGTTACAATTTTTGGGGGGATAAAAGTGCACTTTATATGAAAGAAAATGCGCTACTTAAAATGAACATAGTAACTATAAAACCTTTTTTCGATATACGTAGAATTGAAAGCCATCCATGCATCCATTTTCCTACCCGCTTAGTCTCACAAGGTTCGCGGGAGTGCTCGAGCCTATCCCAGTTATTTTTGGGCAGGAGGCGAGGTATACCCTGAAATGGTTTCCAGCCAATTGCGTTGCACATAAAAACAAAAAAGCATTCACACTCGTGTTGACACCTAAAGGGAATTTAAGAGTCCTCAATTAACCTACCATGCATGTTTTTGGGAAGTGGGAGGAAACTGGAGTGCCTGGAGAAAACCCACGCAGGGATGGGGAGTACATGCAAACTCTACATAAGCGGGCCCGGGATTTGAACCCCAGTTCTCAGAATTGTGAGGCAGATGCTCTAACCAGTCATCTACCATGCCACCAGAAACATTATCATCTAACAATCCTACTTCAAGCAAAAGGCAGACTACACCCTTTACTGGTCACCAGTCAGTCCCACTTAAAAAAAAGAAATAAAATTTAAATAAAGTAAAATATAAAGCACTGTACTATATAATGAACTATGTTTTTTGCTCGTCAGGAAACAGTACAAGAGGGCCCTGGCCAGTGCCGTCACCATCCAAAAGAACTACCGCGCTCACTTCTGGAGACGTAGTTTCCTGCGTCTCCGCTCGGCCTCCGTCGTCCTGCAGAAGCACCACCGTGGCCAGCTGGCCCGATCTCTCTGCCGGCAGCTCAGGGAGGAGGAAAAACGCAAGCGCCGGGAGGAAGAAGAGAGGAGGCGCCTAGAGGAGGAAGAGGAAAGGAGGATGGAGGAGGAGAGGAGAAAGGAGGAGGAGAGACAAAGGCTGCTGGATGAGGAGCTGAAGAGGAAAGCCCAGGGGGAGCTGAGGCTTATAAAGGACAAAGAGGAGGAGCAGAAAAAGCCTGAAAACAGGGACGTTAAAAGGTAAGAAGTGAACCCCAGTTATTTCAGGGATACATTACAGACTCACCTGAGAGGTGAGAATCTGCACTATAAAGACACCATATAATGTATTAGAATAGTTTTGCCCCTCCTGCCTCATTAAACGCACTTCTTAAACATATTGTGAGCATATTTGAAAAAAATCCCCAAAAAGTACAGTCCTGTACATACAGTACATAATGTAATATCTGTCCACAAGGTTATCAAAACATATTTAAACTTATTAAAACATGGTACTATTTATTTACATTATTCTGTAGCACATCTTAATGCTCTCTTGCTGTAAGGAAATAGAAGACTATTGTGTAACATCACTTTGAAGAAATTAAAAGATGACACACACAGTTCTTCAAATAAGATCCCAAACATGCCTGCTTCAAGCTGCTTATTTCTCACTCCCAGTTGAAGCTTACTGGAAAACTGAGCCATAACACAAAAGAGAACAATTGTGGCTTTAAACAACAATATGATCAACCAAGCCATATAATTTGGGCTAACAAAAATCTGATGGCTAAATTATATAATGTGAAACACTATAGATGGGCTACTGGAGGTTAGCATCAATGTTACAGTATTTATCAAACCTTAACTACATCCAGTGCATTAACATATGCATTTAGCACCAAAATATTCTTCCAAAACACAAAATTACATCTAAAAAAGGAATCTAGTTTAATGCAAACTCATAATGCAATAAAAGTGCTAATGTAAATTAGCATTGATGCTGCGATAATTATAAACTTTGAATACATGGCATAGGAATGCATACAAACAAAGCATACAACAATACCTCCATGTATATATTATCTGTGCTTTGATAACTAATCTTGGAATATAGTTCATGACTTCTCTGTCACTCTTTCTTCTTTTACTTCTTTGATTGATTGATGGTTGATGCACAGTTTTGCATTATATTAAGTCTATAGCAACAAGACTGGCGGTGTGCTGGTTCATTTGCCCAACTTCAATGCAGGCAATTTAGGTTCACTTCCTTTTTGAGCAGATGGATAGATAAATAGTCCATAGCAAATTTGCAATCTGCAATAAATAACAAAACTTTTTTCCCCAGGAATTCACTGGTGCTGAACGGTGCTTGTCAGAAGGTGAGAACACTGAAACACTCATTCACTGTCTTGCTTTTTTTTAAGTTGTTGTTGGTTTTTAGTGAATTGCAAGTGCAACAGTATTCCAACAGATACAGTAGTGCTGTTCTGAAGAAAGCTTGAAACAAAGGAAAGAAAAGTCACTACTACTGTCAGTGCTGTGCCAGCAAACGTGATTTTTTTTTTCTTCCCCCAAAGTGACTCACTTAATTTATATGGTGCCAAATAAATTCCACCAAGCAAGCAGAAGCCATACCAGATTTTTACATGACTTTCTGAGCAATTCTCTACGATTTATGTGGCTGCTACTGCAAGCTAGCAAAAAAAATAATTTGTGGAGTTTTATAATGAATCCCACGGACCAATGATTCCTCACCCCTGTGGTGCAAGAAGTTATCCAATTTTATTTAAATTGGTCAAGATTATTTATATAATACAAGAAATGTATCTGACTTCATCTATCACTACTTGTGGTTTTATAGTGACAGGAAGAACAATTAAATGGCAGTGCACAACAGTATTTCAATACTTTTCATGACATTTTTGTTTGATGTTGTGCAGTGAGATTTTTCTCGTTTAAAATATCCACCTTGGATCAATAAAGGTTGGGAAATAATGAGATAGCCACTAGTCATCTGCACAATTTAGTACTTCACCAAAAAAAACAAAAATTGGAACTTAAAAAGCATATTTGACAGTAATGTTTTTAGCTTGTAGCCTACCTAATACACTTTTTCAACTTTCTACTTTCTATTTATGCTTTTCAATTGGAAAAATAAGGTGCTACCAGCCTCCTGACCAGGTACTGGAAAGCGGGGTGGAGCATGTGGACCTGATACCACATGGCTGATGTAAACCACTTCTGGTCATTTATTGATATAGCATATTAATACACTAGAGTCTCCAATTGGCCAGTTGAACTTACAGTAAAAGTTCAATACAACTGAACTGTACTGAGGCTGTGATTATTTGATATACCGCTATAGAAACCCTGCGTACTTTACTGTATGGTCCACTGTCTCTACGTGGCTGCCACGGTCTGTTTTTCTACTGCACACAGTAAAGAAAAAAAATTACACCAAAAAAAATAGATATCACTCTCGTTCTCCGTCAATGTTATTGTTCATTCATATTGTTGCACTCAATGCAAAACTTGGGCATCGTTTGAATTTGAAAGATTTTGCTTCCAATTTCGGTTCCTTGTTTCGATTCTGATTACAAACGATTCTTGATTCCGATTCTTCTTGTGGACAGGGTCAAGACATTTCTTGCACAAAAAACATTTCTTAGAAAAAATGTGCAAGAAAGAGAAGCATAGTGGAACATCAGTTTTGATATGCTTTACTATGATTCAATTTACAACAGATTTTTTATTTTTTTTTGGCTGGGACAGATTTCCTCTGGGAAATATCGCTTTGGATTTCTGACATTTCGTTCAAGTCCAGATTTTCTGCAAAGGCTCAATAATGAAAAACCAAGGTTGCACTGTAGAAAACATAACTCTCATAAATGTTGACGTCTGACATCATCTTCTCTGCAGAAAACGCTGTCTCAGACTGTGTCCTACAACCACACCACAGAGGAGGAGAGCCGTCAAATGGAGGAAATCCTACGCCTGGAGAGAGAAATTGAACGCCTGCAGAGACAGCAGGAAGACGGCGTGTCTTTACTGGGCGAGATATCGTGCGAGGATCTACGGCAGATACGTGAGGCTGAGATCTACCGACTGGAGAAGGAGGCTTCCCGTGTGGCTACAGAGTTCCTGGAGCTTTTGGACTTCGGGGGCTTGGAGCCGTCGCTGTCAAGTGATGAAAACCTCCACGACCTGACTGAATCCACCGCTCCTCTGGCTGAGGAAGAGACAGACGAGGGTTTCCATGCCGAGGACGAGTGCGTTCCTCTACCTGACTTTCCCCCACCAGCTAAAGAGCCCCTGGACAAGGATGTATTCCAAAGCCTCCCCCCGCCTCCACCGGCCTTTTCAGAGGGACTCTTGGCTAGCCCTCCAATGGCTTCCCCTTCCAACGGACTCAATTATATCTCAGACTCCCAAAATCCCTTCTCTGCTCCCCCTGTCATCACTAACAGCAAGGGCTCGAACTTCGAGCCTGTGAGCCAGGAGGCATCCTGCTCCAACCTGCCCGATGCAGAGTCGGACTTTGACCAGGAAGAGTTTGATGAAGCTCACAGGAGCTCAGGTGCCAGCATCAACAACGGCCACCTTACGGGTGAGGAGGTGCTACGCCAGTCATCCTGCACCCACAACAGCCTGGACTCCTATAAAGGCAGCTCGGACTCGGTGAGAACAACATAGTAAAGGGCTGTCTTGACTTACAAGTTCTTACCCGACATGAATTTTTTAAGGTTATGAACCAATGCACAGCCACTGTATTTTTCAGACAAGTTTAACAGGCTTCAAGCGGTTTATTGTAACTCCCAGTTGAACTTTACTGTCGTACTAAACAGAACACGAAGAGAAAAATGTTTATTTAAGACAACCACAATTTGCATGTCCGCTTGCTTAATGCTAAAACACAGTACAAAATGCCATAGACATGCTAATCAATAGCATCTATGTGGCGGCATTATAACACTTTAAATAATGGCTATTTGAACACAACAGTTGCAACAACACATGTAGACAGACAAAATGATAATAGTGATGCATAAATCCGTTATCCTCTGTGGAAAAACATCTTTCTGATTCACTTGTGAAATTACTTTATTTGTGTCTATATGCCCTCAGGTAGCCAAGGCACACACACCAGAAAGAGCACAAAGGCTAGAAAGGATTGTTTTGTTTTGTTTTTTCATTTTCACTGGGTAAAGATGATTTGAGATACAATTGTATTGAGTTGCAAGTGGGGTTATGAATTAAATTTAACCATTTGTCTTGGGTTGCGATAGAGATGCAAAGGAGAGGGACAGAGATGGCTAGAGAAAATAGGATTGAGAGGTTGAACGACAAGTAAAAAATTGGCAACAACTGCCACATCAATGAGGTAGAATGATGCTAGGAAAACGAGAATGAGCTACTCCTAAATTCACCAATTTGCTAATTGTTTTTTTATAACCTATCATCTGTCAAAAGTACTGCTCCAGCTCTATCTTGTGGCATTGTCGGTAATTCTAAACCTTTTTGAGGGTGGGAGAAATCAGTTCTCTCCGGCCAGTGTTATTCTGCAACCATTCACACTCACATGCACACCTAACTAAGCATGCTGAGAACATGCAGACTCCACAAAAGAAAACATAAAAATTGAACCTCACGGGACCTCAGAATTATGAGGTAAACCAATCTTCCCATGTGCTTTCTTCACCGATCACAATCGATTAATTGATTTAGCAATCATTAAATTTCCCTCTAATTCAAATAAATGGAGTCAAATATTGCCATCCTTAGTACTGCCTAATGAAAGTGCTGTGAGTCAGGTAGTTTTACACGCCTTCAGTTTCTCTTATGTTGTCAAATCAAAATATAACAAATGGAGTTTTTTGATATCTAAAAGTGATGTTATTTTCAGCACAGAACTCTCAGGTGCAGAAATCTATTCAGAGTTTCTTGTGTGCATGCCAAAGTTAAAAGGCACTCAAAGACAAAGCGTCTTGTCATCTTTTGTTGCAGTTTATTGACAGCGACGAGGACAACGACGGCTATGTGGACACAGACGAAGAGGTTTCCAACGGCAGGCTAAATCTGTTGAATGGCGTCGGCCCTCCCTACTTCCATGGCTACCTGTACATGAAAAGTGAGTAGGGTCATAAAATCCTCTTTTGCAATAATATCCTGCATCACAGTATAACAGAAGACCCAGCATTTACTGTATGGAGCCTGTATAAATTCAGCAAAGTGGCATACCTTTTTGAAAAGTACCCCCTTACTGAAGTAAATGTATTAAAAACTGTTCTTGAAGACTTAATGTGAATGTATTGATCTTAAAGTTAAATGCACCTGAACTTCACTAAAGCAGTGACAAACTCGTTTGGTATATAAAGTTATCAAGCCAAATTAAATTCCCCTTCCCATCTTCTGGGTCAGTAACATTTATACAGACCAGTGACCTAAACTTCACCCACCATTCCGTAATGAGGTTTTTTAATAGGGTGAAACGATCAGAGAAATGTAGGCATCTACAGGCAGTGTAAAAGGAACTAATGGTTCCAATCTCATCCATCCATCCGTTATGTGTCATGGGTGAATTGGAGCCTATTCCAGCTTGAAGCTTGACCACTCATAACGGTACAAACAATTCCATCTTCCGTTTTCAGGTGGTCTCATGATCCCGTGGCGTCGACGTTGGTGCGTGCTAAAGGATGAGACCTTCATGTGGTTCAGAGCCAAGCAGGACTCTGTCAAGTCGGGCTGGCTTTATAAGAAAGGTGGCGGAATGTCCACATTGTCACGGCGAAACTGGAAGATGCGCTGGTTTGTCTTAAGGGAGTCCAAGCTCATGTACTTTGAAAATGACAGTGAGGAGAAGCTCAAGGGGACTATTGATGTCCGCACAGCCAAGTAAGAGCTACTGTATTCATTTTTGTTTTGTTTTTTTTACTCTGAATGATTCTATTTGAGATTGTAGTTTGAATTAAAAAGACAAACCTGTTGCTTACCTATGGGTCCTCTACAGGGACATAGTGGACAATCATGAAAAGGAAAATGCACTCAATATTGTCACTGACGAGAGGACTTATCACATCTATGCAGAATCTCCAGAAGATGCCAGGTACAGCTCATTACATCACAAAGACTGGAGTTACATTTAGCAGGTCCAATTCTAGTTGAATGCTTGTACACTGAACCCCCATTTGTCTGTGGGGTTCCAGACCCAAAGTGGAAGGGGGAAAAAAAGAGACGAAAATTTTGGAAAAAAAATCATTGGGGAACAAAAATAATGACAATTATCACCAACTCACATTGCATTATCCTTTAACGTTTGTTACCACTTATTTTGTTATAAATTGGCTACATTCACAACTTATTTTGGGGGAAATCTGTGTAAGGATTTTTGCCTCTTGCCGGTTGGTTTGCTCAACATTTGTACAGCACCGTAAATCTGTCTGTCACCTCTACTTGATGTGTGATTGATCGTCTGCGTGGCAACAGTTCATGATGCATTCAAGGGCAAAGAAAGGAGTACAAAGTACACATTTGGGTTACAATGTAGGGAATAAAAGTAAAGAGTCATAAAAATCGACAGTGAAATAAAATAGGTTCCAAATAAAACTCGACTTATATACAGTGAGAAATTATTTGTAATGTTACTTCCTACCATTGCAGTATAAATTCAGCCTGTTTTGACCTCCTGATAGTGCATGGAAATAAACTTCCCCCTTCTGGTTGCCAATGAAACGTCATGCGATATTATTTTCAAATTAACTGTTCTGACATTTTATCCCTAAACTCGTGGTCCCATCCAGTGGTTGGTTCAGCGTCCTCAGTCGGGTCCACAGCGCCGGTCCGGAGCAACTAGTGGAGATGCACCATGAACAGGCCAACCCAAAGAATGCTGTGGTTAGTGCTTTTCTACCCCAACACCCCAATGACTGGTCCTCAGCTTCAGCCTCACTTCTGACCAATAATAATGAAGCATTGAATGAAATATGATATTAAGATCGCGGGGCCTTATAAGTCGTTTGAATTGCACTTAACCCTTATGACACAAGGAAGCAAGTACATAAATGCTA
The DNA here is from genome assembly GCF_019802595.1 of Syngnathoides biaculeatus. Classification (NCBI taxonomy): domain Eukaryota; kingdom Metazoa; phylum Chordata; class Actinopteri; order Syngnathiformes; family Syngnathidae; genus Syngnathoides; species Syngnathoides biaculeatus. The sequence goes on along the minus strand of NC_084653.1, from coordinate 14,241,044 downwards.
CAAAGATGTCTTTGTTGAACCTTAAATCAATTCATAAAGTTATTATGATTATGATTAGATGTATTCATGTCTTCTGTCCATCCAGGGCACGTTAGATGTGGGCTTAATTGATTCAGCTTGTGCGTCAGACAACCCCGACAGGTAAGCATGGTGCAGAAACTGTAACCTGTGTGGTAAAGTACAGATTTTCTCATGTAGAGGTCAGACACATGAGTAACGATCGCACGATGTACTAAGCACGGAGGTTAGATATTTATTGGGGCAAGGCCTTTGATTTTAAACTTTCATTTCAAAATAATGTCATCTATTTTTAGAATATTTTTCACTTGGAAATAATGAGTCCTTGCTCAAGTGATGTGAAGAAAGGAAAAACAAATAAGGTCCATTAATGCCCTCACAAGCAAAGCCTCATAGTCACTGACTCACTTTTAGCCATTTACTGAACGGGACAAATGGTCAAAGATAAAACACATCCACATTCAACAACCACTTGTATGGAGCCATAACTCACAATCACATGCATAGGAACTGGCCAACCCGACTCCAGCTCCTGATGTCATTCCTTAGGCCATGCTCATGAAAGCACAGTTCCAACACAGAAGTTCTACAGTATCGACACTAATTGCACTTCACTTTACAAAACCATTTTAATTCTTCATATTCTATTTATTTATTTTGTTACTAAGTATCATTTTTTTAAATTGAAAATGTAACATATAATTGTGTTTTTTTTGCGTTGGTTCAATGCTATGATGGCTTGATTCACTAAGAACTAATTTGAGTGAGGAGTTTGGTCACAGAACAAATAAACCTCATATGTTAAGGTACCGCTGTATTTACAATGTTTGAGTACTCATTACTGTATATACTAAAGTGATGTGTTCATATTTTTAGACCAAACTCGTTTGTGATCATCACTGCCAACCGGGTGATCCACTGCAATACGGACACACCCGAGGAGATGCACCACTGGATCGGCCTGCTGCAGAAATCTAAGGGTGACTCCAGAGGGGATGGACAGGAGTTTCTAGTCAGAGGTCAGGGAGCAGTCAGACACAAACTATATCCACAATAATAAAGTGAAGGCTAATAGTTTATGCATTTTCGACCGCTAATCCGAGGTCAGGTCGCGGGGTCAGTCCCACCTCTCTGCACCCAAGTGTCCAAGGCATGCGGCCACGAATCCAATGACACAATCACAAATTCCAACTCCTACGAAGACAACTGGTACCAAAGCCCAAGCTGTGTGGCGGCGAATCCAACTATATCTTGTCGGAACTTCTCCACCTCAAACGCCAGCTCGGGCTCTTTCCCTGCCAGAGAGGCGACATACAACATATCAAGAGCCACCAACCGTAGCCCGGGAACGGACTGCCAAGGTCCCTCCCTTCGGCCACGACCCATGTCTCACTGCACCCAACCCTTATGGCTCCTCCCGCAGGTGATGAGCTCATGGAAAGGGGGACCCACATTCCCCTTTCGGGCTGTGCCTGACCGGGCCCCACGGGTACAGCCCCGACCACCAGGTGCTTGCCCTAGAACCGCACCTCCAGGCTTGGCTCCAGAGGGGGGCCCCGGTGACCCGCATCCAGTCAAGGGAAACCTCGATCCATTAAGATTTTTTATCATAGGGGTGTTATATGCATGCTTTGTCTGGTCCTCCACCTAGGACCTCTTTGTCATGGGTGGCCCTACCAGGGGCGTGAAACCCCGGACAATTTAGCTCTTAGGCTCATTGGGACACACAAACTCCTCCACCACGATTAAGGTGACGACTTCCAGAAGGGGGAATGCTAAAATTCTATTACATAATGCTTTTGTTCCTGTAGGATGGCTCCATAAAGAGATGAAGTTGGGGGTGAAAAGTACGTCTCTTAAGCTGAAGAAGCGGTGGTTCGTCCTAACCACCAACTCCCTGGACTACTACAAGTCATCCGAACGTAGTGCCTCCAAATTGGGAACACTGGTCCTCAATAGTCTGTGTTCTGTGGTCCAGCCGGATGAAAAGGTCTTCAAGGACACTGGTTAGTGCAGTCAGCCTTCAAAATATGTACATAGATAGAGCACCACATTAAAAAAAAAAAAAAAAAAAAAAAAACAGCAACACAAGGCAAAGCAGTCATGGGGCACTAAGAAAAAATACATTGCATTCTTCGTAAATAAATATTATTATTGTCAGCCACTCTAACAATATCCCATTTCAAAATCAGCACTGAAATTAAATACAGAAAAAAATTAAAAAGCTGTAGGTAAATGAATAAATGACTCAATTAAAGTGGATCGCATATAGAAATTCCATTCAACACTCATACCCAAATGAATGTTTGGAAACAAACAGTTAAAGATGAAATGGAAATCTGTTGTCATAAAAATGTTAAATCCAATCCAAGTATACTGCAGCAATGTTTTGCGTACCACACTTTGACAATCACTGTGCAAATGTATTCTGAACTGTTTCTATTACTTGTTGCAGGGTATTGGAATATCATCATCCACGGACGCAAACACTCATACCGCCTTTACACCAAAATGCTGAACGAAGCCATGAGGTGGACAAATGCCATACAGGGAGCCATAGACAGCAAAGTTCCCATTGAAACACCAACGCAGCAACTCATCAGGGACATAAAGGTTGGATTTTTGTACCTCGGTTATTATGGCTACACTAACATATTACAGTTATGTGGCATTAATATACTTGAAATAACTCTTTTCAGCCACGCAAGTCTAAGGCAGGGACACTGTGTATAGTAAAGTGAGGTACTCACTTTGTGTGTTGTGTAAACACTATTGTTTGCGTCCTGCCCCTTTTACTGGATATACTGCGGTGATGTGCATACTGTTCTGAGCTTGAAGTGGTGCTGGAGCACTGATCTGCTTTTGTTTTTATTCCTTAGGAGAGCAGCTTGAATGTGGAGGCAGTGGAGCAGACGTACTGGAGGAACCCCATATTGAGATACACTCAGCATCCTTTGCACTCGCCACTCTTACCACTGCCTTACGGCGATGTCAGCATCCACTGTGAGTTGCTGACACTTTGATGTAGTCTTCTAAATTTGACACACCGCAAAGAACAGTTGTTAACAACTCTGCCAGAGTTGATTCTTCTTTCTTCTTTTCCTTTCGGCTTGTCCCGTTAGGGGTCGCCACAGCGTGTCATCTTTTGCCATCTTAGCCTATCTTCTGCATCTTCCTCTCTAACCCCAACTGCCCTCATATCTTCCCTCACCACATCCATAAACCTTCTCCTTGGTCTTCCTCTCGCTCTTTTGCCTGGCAGCTCCATCCTCAGCACCCTTCCACCAATATACTCACTCTCTCACCTCTGAACGTGTCCAAACCACCGAAGTCTGCTCTCTCGAATCTTGTCTCCTCTGCCAGAGTTGAATGATTATTAAAATCTCAAGTGTAGAAAATGAGGCTGCAAAAGTGTCAAAAGTCCACCTGTTCTCTTTGCTCTTAAACGCTGTGGGCTTGTCTGTTGAATGTGGTGAAATAACACATGCTATTACTATGACCTGGGAAAAAAATGGAAGCTACTGTAATTCCTGGCCTACAGAGCGCACCTGGTTACAACCCGCACCGAGTACATTTGCAAAGGAAATATCATTTGGGACATATATACGCCGCAGCTGTGTAAAAGCCGCCAGTGCCCACATTGAAACACTAGATATTTACAAAAAAAGATGGTACACAGAAAGAGTTTAACGCTAGCACTGAGCTATTATTATTTGCACTTTAAATTTTGAATCTGACTTTTTTAAATAATGCCTGATCATGTAAAAAAAAAAAAGGTAAAACAAAAATATTGTAGGTACTGAATTTGTCAGATTATAGATTGCAGTTTTTTTCATATTTCGGCCAGGGGTGCCACTTATACTCCAGAACGACTTATATATGAATCACTCTTCCCGCTTCTCTCCTTGTGGTTTTCTAACAGTATACCGCAAAAAAATAGCACTCTGTTATATAAAATTAGGGCGGCACAGTGGATCACCTGGTAAAGCCTTGGCCTCACTTGAATTTTCTCTGCACACTCCGGTTTCCTCCCGCATCCCCAAAACATGCAACATTAATTAGACACTCTAAATTGCCCCTTGGTGTGATTGTGAGTGCAGCTGTTCGTCTCTATGTGCCCTGCAATTGGCTGGCAACCAGTTAAGGGTGTACCCCGCCTCATGCCCGTTGACAGCTGGGAGAGGCTGCAGCACTCCCCGCGACCCATGTGAGGATAAGCGGCAAATAACATGGATGGATGGATATATAAAATTATTTTCATTTTCTATGCCGCTTATCCTCATGAGGGTCACGGCATGCTGGAGCCTATCGGAGCTGACTTTAGGCGAAAGGCGGGGTACACCCTGAACTGATCACAAGAGACATAAACAACCATGAACAATCAGATTCACATTTATGGGCAATTTTTTACTTTTCAATTAACCAACCATACATGTTTTTGGAAGGAGGTTGGGGGGAACCAGAGCCATGTAAAAACATAGTAAAAGTAGAAAAAAGACTTTTAAGTTTACGTTTTATTGTCACTTCACTCTTGTATCCACATAGCTGAAAGCTTGCTTGTGACTCAAATTTTGGCAATAGTAAAAATTTGACTTGCAGACTTGTCCGCTTCTAAGTCAAAGCACCACTGTTCAGTCACAAATAGCAAATATTTGTATTTAAAAGTCTTGTTGGGGAAAAATATAAAACAGTTAAAAGGAAACACAGTGAGTACGTCTGTATCGGAGAGTGTCTTCTTGTGCCATGTGACCACATATACTTACCTGCTGCGTAAACTTAATTGTGCGTGGTTTAGAACCTTGAAACCAAAATTGTGGCCCTCCTGTACACTGTAACGCTACACGTGTTCATTTGTTAAGGGGTCATACCTGTTGATCTCTTCATTCAAATGACCCTCTGTGTCGCTCTCAGTACAAAAGGAGAAGGGTTACACCAGCCTTCAAGACGAAGCTGTTAAGATCTTCAACTCCCTGCAAGAGATGGAGGCGGTGTCGGACCCCGTGCCCATCATCCAGGGGATCCTGCAGACGTGCCAGGACCTGAGGCCGCTCAGAGACGAAGTCTACTGCCAGCTGATCAAACAGACCAACCACGTCCCGCACCCCAACAGCCCCGCCAACCGTGCCCACTGGCATCTCCTCACCTGCATGAGCTGCACCTTCCTGCCCAGCCGCGGCATCTTGCGCTACCTCAAGTTTCACCTCAAACGGTGTGAAGTTTATTAACTAAATAAATTATTATTCAACATCGTGTTAAATGGGAACCATCTGTGAATGTTTAGTTTGATTCCAAGACAAACAGTGAGGGTGGGGCGGGGGGTGTTTTTGTATAGTACATACTGTACTCATACTTAATGTTTCACCTGTTTGTATGATTACATTTGGCACCTCTGATCGTAACTCCCGGCTTGTGTGATTGTAGGATCAAGGAGCTGTTCCCAGGGACTGAGATTGAAATGTTTGCGCATTTCATCAGCGAGTCTCTGAAAAAGACGAAGACCAGAGAGTTTGTTCCCTCCCAAGAGGAAATCATCGCACTGCTCACTAGACAGGAAATGACCACCACAGTGTACTGTCACGGGGGTGGCTCCTGCAAGATCTCCATTAACTCACACACCACAGCCGGAGAGGTAGGGATACCTTTTTATTTTAAAATCAGTACGACTTCCGGTGCTTGGTATTACTTTTGTGGCTTGGTTTTTGCGCAAGGTGGTGGAGAAACTGATCAGAGGTCTTGCCATGGAGGACAGCAGGAACATGTTTGCTCTCTTTGAGCACAACAATACTATTGACCGAGCTGTGGAAAGCAGAGTCCTGGTGGCGGACGTGCTGGCTAAATTTGAAAGGTGAACTGTCTGCATCACTGGTTACGAGGGGTTGACACGACTAGTCCATTAGTCAACTTTACCACTGCACAGTAATGCTTGTAGTTGGAAGTGACATTTTGCATGATCAACACGTATGACTCATTCCGGTGGATAATTTAGGCCTATACATGTTCAAATGTGAGGGGGTTAATTTAGCCATCTAGAGGTGTGAGTGGAACCCTGAGAACTGTGAGGCGACATGTTAACCACTAGTACAAGATGCTGAATATCCACATCTGCCTCACAGTTCTAAGGACCGGGGTTAAGATCCCGGCCTTACCAATGTGGAATTTGCATCTTCTGGGTGGGTTTTCTGTGGTAATCAGTGTGTACTCCAGCTCTCACCTGAAGATAGCTGGAATAGGTCCAGCACGCTCCCGACCCTAGTGAGGATAAGCGGTGAAGAAAATGGATGGATATTCCATATTGTTTACTTTTTGTAACTACTATTTTTTTTACCGTGGAACAGAATGTCGGGCAGTGAAGAAGCCGAAGACCAGTGGAAACTCTACTTTAAACTCTACTGCTTCCTGGATGTGGAGAGCATGCCAAAGGAGGGTGTGGAATTTGCCTTCATGTTTGAGCAGGTGTGTTTAACTCGGGGATTTTAAACTCACTTGTATCACAGGTCACCTTGGGCCTTTCGGGGCTTTTTTGACTGAAACCATCAATATGCAGTACAGTGTTCCTCTGACATATTGTTTTTTTTTAACCCTAGAGAACCCAAGACATCCCAATCCTCTTTAAAAATGGTGACCCCCATGGGCCCTCTAGGGTTAAGCAATCAACAACGTAAAAATTTTTATGACCTATCCCTCTGGTCTGTGAAGATTAAAAACAAAGCAAAAATGATCCAGAAAGAAGTTAAGCACCGCAAATTGATGGATGACTCAAATGTTATGGAAAGCTCAACTATTCTTTGAATTACTATAAAAAGGGGGTTTGCTACCAAACACTACAATATCTCACCGTTATTTGAAGTGAAGACCATTCATACTTTTGGTGTAAATTTTTGCAAGAAACATTAACAAGACACACACAGTGAGTTTTTCGAGATATAGGGGCTCTCATTTGGATGATGTTTTTGCTTTGACTTGCAAACATAAATTCTAGATCAGAACAATGTCAGATGGCAGTGTACTAAACTCAACGTATTTCAGCACAAACAGCAGTTTTGTTTTTTTGTTTTTTTTTTAAAGAGGCAATAAGCTTTTAGTTGGCACGCCTATTTGCATTCAGATGTTCTTTAAACTCTGAGAAGAACAAGTAAAATTTCTGATCATCTCGACGTGTACCTGTATGTGTCTATTATACTGCCCAAAGGTTACAGAGGTCTACACACCATAAGGAGCGCCACAATGTCCATTTGAATTGAAACAAAACATGGCAAAAAGTCTTTAACTTCTTCGCATTATATTTATTTACATGATTACTTTTACTTTCTTTTACTTGGTGCCTGTTCTCACTCTCTTGCTTGCTTGGACAGTTCAATAAATAAGAGGTAAAGTGTGCCTGCTTCAAGCTGTTTATTTTTTACTTCCTGACGAAGTATACAAATTGATGCATAACTGGTTTGACAAACGAGGTGGTGAGCCGGACTTGGGCCCTAGTCCCTGGGGCCTGGGCCCCGGGCTTTGAGTTTGACACGTGGTTTAACTTGTTGAGTGACTGCCAATCACATCCAGTGCTGACATGCCAACTCCTTTCGTGTTCCTGCAGGCCCACGAGAGTTTAACCAGAGGACACTTCCCAGCCCGTGAGGAGACTTTGCAGCACCTGGCCGCCTTGCGCTTGCAGTTCCTCCACGGGGACAAAACCCGGGCGGCATGGAGCCTGGAGAGCGTGTACCCTGTGGGTCGCCTGCGCGCTCGCATTCTGCAGTACACCAAGGTGAGCACGGCCACGGGGTCCGGTCAGACTCTGGAACGGCGTAGAACCAGCTTCCTGGACGGGACCCTGCGCCGAGGCTTGAAGACTGGCTCCCTGAAGAAGCAACGAATGGAGGAGGAGCAGATGCTGGAGATGTGGTTCAAGGAAGAAATGTCGGCCACCAGGGCCAGCATCGTGGAGAAGTGGTGTCGTCTGCAAGGTCTGCTCCAGCACCAGGCCATGCTCAAGTACATGACCATCATCAAGGAGTGGACCGGGTATGGATCCACGCTGTTCGATGTGGAGGTAATTTCACTTTGACGAATCGAGAAATACTGCAGCAACACTTTACAGACTATAACAATACTCACAGGCATATATTCTTTATCCTCTGCAAAAACAGACCAATGTACTGAGTCACTGACAGTATTTGTTAAAACTGTTCTTTGTTTGGGGAGCACGGTGGATCAGCTGGTAAAGCATTGGCCTCACAGTTCTGAGGACCCGGGTTTGATCCCGGCCCCGCCTGTGTGGAGTTTCCATATTGTCCCCGTGCCTACGTGGGTTTCCTCCGGGCACTCCGGGTTACCCCCACATCCCGAAAACATGCAACATTAAACGGACACTCTAAACTGCCCCTAGATATGATTGTGAGTGCAACTGTTGTCTCTCTCGATGTGCCCTGCGATCGGCTGGCAACCAGTTCAGGGTGTACCCCTCCTGCCCATTGATAGCTGGGCTAGGCTCCAGCACTCCTCGTGACCCTTGTGAGGATAAGCGGCAAAAGAAAATGGATGGATGGATGTTCTTTAAGTCAGCGTGAGTGTATCATACTGCCCCTGGTGGCAAAGTTGCAGAACACGCACAACTGTTTCATTCTTTACATTCTATTTAATCATGTTACAACAGTATGTTTTTCTCAAGTGCAGTATTATAAAGTTCTATTTTCCATTTGGGAAAACACATTACAAAACATTTTGTTCATTTCATGGGTCAACTCCAACTCCAACTGACTTCACTCCGTTCCATCTCGCCCCAGATTTTTAATACAAATTGTAATTATTATTGCGTTTAATGTGTACTATCTTGCTTTTGTGTGTTATAAGTGCAAAGAAGGAGGCTTCCCACACGACCTTTGGTTGAGTGTGAGTGCTGAAAATGTGTCTGTGTACAAGCGAGGGGAGCCCAAGCCCCTGGAGACCTTCCCTTACGAGCACATCATATTCTTTGGAGCGCCGCAGCCCTGCACGTACAAGATCACCGTGGATGAGAGAGAAATGTTCTTTGAAACGCCACAGGTACTCCGTGTTCCAGCAACAGATTGAAAGTACAATCATGAGACTTTAGGCTTATCAGTGAGATGCAATACAAGAACTGAAGTAGTAAGTCTGCTTTTACAAAGATAAAAATGGTCAGCAAGGTATTCATCTAAGTATTCATTCTCAAAAATGTCCCACCAAGTACCACTTTAAAAAAATACTGAGCGGTCCAAGTACCACCATCCTGACCAACATTAGAACACAATAGGCTCCTTTGACAATAGATGTATGGTTATATACTAATTGATGTACTATTTTTGAGCCACAGATCTTATAGGATTCATTAAATCTGCACCATAATATCAGGATGTTTTTTACATTTATTTTTTTATGATTACTCTTTCAAATGTTATTTCAGACATTTTTTTTTCTTCTTAGTGAATTTATTACCATCTATGTTTCTTGTCTAGTCACTGGAGTGGGAAAAATTCCTGTTTGTGAATGTTCCTTTCACTGACCATGGCAATAAAATCGATTCTGATTTTGAAATTTTATTGAAATTCCTCAGCAAAGCCAAATCCTATTTCTTTTTAATAATTCTTGTCCGGTGTTTTTATTGCATTGTATCTCAAAAAAGGCAAATTAGAGCAGTGAACTCTCTCTTCCCTTGTCTTGACTGTTTGTTTTCATGTTTCCTCACCAGGTTGGCGAGATCACAAAGATCATGAAAGCCTACATTAACATGATTGTGAAGAAACGATGCAGTGTTAAGTCCGTGTCCAGCTACGGCAGCAACTGGATCAGATGATCCTTGGGTAAAATACTGCGCTTGAATATCTTGGCGCTCAAGAGGAATGAATCACAGGGATGGTGACAAGGACTCATCCAGCGATGTTTCTCTTTTCTAAAAAAAAAAAAAAAAAAAGAAAAAAAAATGCAGCATTTGAAGTGTTGAATGTCGCTTGGAAGATGTACACTGGTCCCTTTTCACACTATTCGAATTGAACTTTTGCTTTTAACAAGCGAGGGCAAATTAACTTGGCTTATGTTTCAGAAAAAAACAGGTGTCAAAGTATGCCGTGCTTCCCTAAATAATGAACCCTACTCTTGCAGCTTCAATATTCAGACAATTAGATGTGTGGCAATGCCAGTGACAATTGCTTTCAACACAAAGAATTGTGGCCTCGAGGTTTGGGGTGTTCAAAGTTTAGACTCCACTTGCAGATGTGCGTTAACACAGCAGATAATTACATGCGTGGTGACATCGCAGTTGCTTTTGACGCAAATAGTTCTGACTCACCCTCGAAAGCAGTTTAGAATTGCCCACAGTAAGCACGACAGGGGCTTTATCTGACTAAATAAAAAGCTTCTCCCCTCATTTCAACATATTTCCTTGGAACCAAAATACCACAAGATGGCACCAAAGCAATATTTTTCCATTGAATTCCCTCCGCCCTAATAGATGCCGTTCAGTAAATGTAATTTTTTTTTTTTTTTAAATGGACATCCCCCTTCAATGAATGTTCTCACCGAATGGAGATTCCCTCAGGTGCATTTGTAAGTAGGACAGCTTGCCTTACTGAGTGCTATTTTGAATTTATCACTTGACTCGGGTTCGTGCAGCCTTGACCTTTAACTTCATCCCCCCGAGTATGAAAGAAACAAGTGTGGAAAAGTGATGATTAAGATAACCACTGCACTTTTGCCGAGACACTAACCGAGGAATTAGCCTAAAACGGTAGCTACAGTGTATATGCGTTTGTACACTAAAGTGTTTTTACTGTGTTTTTAAGGGGTATTTATTTATTTGCAGTACAGATTGACTTGAGGATAATCCAAGTGTGTTAGCTGCAGTTTTGCCAGTATGATCGAAATGCTTTGGGGCGCACTCGGCATTCACAGGAAATACATAAGCTGTTCATGTTCTCAATTGTGTGCCTTGCAGCTCAGCAAATGTCCAATATTAAAACTTCCCGGTGTGTGTTGCCTTTATATACACAGTCAACACACATTTTACATGTCATTCCTAATAGTAGTAATAACCCAAACATATAGATTGATCTTAGTATAAACCTGACATGGTTCTTCCTCATTTGTCATTGTGGCGTAGATCTTATCTGGTCAGCTGCCGGCGGCCACGCCAGACTCACGTTGCCGATGACGATGACTGTATCTTCAACTTTGATCGTTTTCCAGTAGAAACAAACAAACAAAAAAAAAATCAGCAGAAAAAAAATTTCTATCAAAAAAAAATTTAAGATGCTTTAATAAATTATTGTATTTCAGAAAGCTGCCATGCGTGTGTTTATTTGTTGTCTACATTTTTTTGTTTTTTTTGCATCCTGTACCAAACATGAATTGCAACAAATTGCGATTCTTGCATTGCTTGTTCTATTTTACTGGGATACGTTGTGCCTCCCGTGCGTAGTTTGACTTTATACGAACATACTCCAGCGCGCAGTTTTGAAAATGTGTTGCAGTTCCCCTCCGAGTCAGAGGTGTCGCTCAGGGTGGTATTGGGTAGATTCTCCTTTTTTTAACCCATTTTTAGAAGCCATTTTAACTTTCCTTTCAAGAACAAAACAACAATGGCGACTGTATTAACAGTGCCCGCTAGAACAAATGAACTTAAATGACCAGATCCAGGCAGGAGGCGGGGTACATCCTCAACTGGTCGCCAGCCAATCTCAGGGCACATAGAGACAAACAGTTGCACTCACAATCACACCTAAGAGCAAGTCTCCAGTTAATGCATGTTTTGGGGAAAACTGGAGAAAATCCACACAGGTGGGGCTGGGATTTGAACCCCGGTCCTCAGAACTGACGTGAGCACAATGCTCTCACGAGTTGCGCCACCATCCCACCTATTTGATCCGTATAATTATACTATATTGTGAAAAAGATCATGAAGGTGGCGGTGCAGGTGGTACGTGCACCCATGAAATGAAAGTCGCTAGAGGAAGGGTGAATTCATCAATTTAATCCGACCTCTTCCCAACATGGATGGATGAAGAAATGTATTTTGTGTATTTCAGGATGAGCGCAACAGGTTTCGATGATTTGGTGCGTTGACTTCGCCCTCATAATACACACCAAAACACACATGTCCCCAATAACACTGCAGGAGAGGCTTGCAGTAATGCTGAGGTTGTGTTGTGGTGTATTTCTAGAAGTTGTGGATCTTTTCTAATTATGTTGGAAGTTTGGATGGGAAACGTAAACATTCAGGCTTCTTTTCCTATCACATTGGCATGGTAACATGGCAAAAGGACATTATTGGACGTGGGCAGCCGACCTATGTTGTAAATAAAGACATTCAACTCATTTCAAACGTTTGGTTTTATTAGTGTCTGTGCTGAAAAAAAATGTGCGAATCGAGAAAGACAAGGACATAAAATAGTTTAAAATAAACTTGCACAAAGGAAAGGAAAATTTAATTATTTAAAAAAAAAAAAGATTCAATAAAACTGTAAAGATAATGGCTCATCATTCATCGCTAATATCGTTTCTCTTCTGGTCCTCTGGCATTTTTTTTTAATAAGCTCAAACGACATAAAATAATAGAAAGATCGGATAAACGGCCGCCAGAGGTTTCCAATTAAGCCATCTTGCGTGTCAGAGAGGTCAGAGAACAAAGGTGATAGGTGAAGCGTGAAGTTTTTTTCCATCGTTATTTGATCCGATTGGTTTTAGGCCTGTGATGACGTCATTGGAAACATAGCCATTCTTCTCTTCACGCGAACATACTTGTCCATCAGTTTCCACTTTCACTGGCACCCCAACATCTGCAAAGCTAGCCCCGCGGAAATGTCACGGCAAAGGTTTGCTGCACAGACGGCAGCGACTCGTACAATCAGAATAAAGACGTGCATGTTTGCTCACAGCCTCTTCTCAATTTGCTCCACGTTTGTGGGATGTTAAAGATGGCGGCAGGAAAACATAACGCGTCATCAGAGCATGTGACTAAAACGGGCCAATCACGGGGGATGAGCAACTTTTTTTGACTGTGCGCGGCAAGCAAAGCACAGGTGCTACGCGGGGAAGTGTCTGGGTCACGTGACGCAATGGGCTGCATGCGTGACCTTTCGTTATTTATGTTCTGTGTGAGTCCATCTCAATGAAGTCGAATGCAAATTATTCCATAAATTTATTCTACGTTATTGGTCTAGCTAGTATCTTTCAGCCAACGCAGAATGATGACGTTTCAAAGGGCAGCGTTTGTAGGCCTCGTCGCTCGTCGATGACGCCACGCTTCGCGTCACTAAGGTCTCCCCATCTCACCCCTCTCGTCTCAGCAAAGCAGCGGAAACTGTTGGCTTCAGTTATCGGAGCTCCTCGCGCCCGTCTCGACTTCACCATGTCTGTTTCTTACGGTATCTGCCTGGTACTTTTGGCTGCCCTCGTTGCCGCCCAGACGCAAATGTCGACCACTTCTCCTCCTGTCGGTGAGTTTTTATTTGTTCTTAGCAGTTCGAATACTTGTTGCTGTTTTGGGGGTCACATGACATCAGTCCAGTGTGTTTTTGTCTGTCGTCACGATGTCTATAAGCTAAAACTTTACATTCACGAAAATAAGTATTTGTCTTGAACTCAAATACTATATTAATAGTCAAACTGAGCTGCTCTCTTTGTTGAATGTAGTACAGTATAACAGGCTAGGTTTGAACTCAAACTATTAAAACATTTGAATTTCAAAGGAGGGGTTCGTTCCTCTATATAAATAATATAATTGCTTTATTCTATATGACGTTTTGAAACAGACCTAAAATCCTGTGTTTGTGTCAAAACTTTTTCAGCCCTCCTCCATTAATCCTCCTATGACTCTTTAACTCATGTGACCCGCTTATTTAAAAAAAAAAAAAAAAAAAATCAAACGATTGTCAAAATCCTAACTCTTAGTCCATTTGTATTTTTTATATTTGAGGAATAGATTCATTGCAAGGTCTTTTAGAAATTCCATATAAATGAAAAAAATTACAGTACTGTAATGAGTTTAAATGATGGAAAAATAATTACAGGAAAAGCCCGTTAGCACTTTAAATGGTGGCAGGTGTGGTGTATAATATGGGTTTGGATCTGATCATTTTGTTTATCTGTTAATTCCAGTTAGATGAAAGTGTACATACCTCTGAAACAAGATCATGTCTAGTATTTATATCTACTTAGATTTTTTTTTCCAATTGTGTTGAACTGGTTATTTCTCATATTGATTGAAATAATTTATCTTGTGGTCATGGCATTTAAACAGGGTTGTGTAGGATTTTTATGAATCCACCAAGTGAAAGACTTCTGAGTAATCATAGTGGAGGCTCTGGCTTTGTTATTGACATTGTTTACAAAGTAAATGCTATAGTGTGTCTCATATTTTCAGTCACAGTGTCGTGTGCTTCCAAGTCCAACAGCAGTTGTGTAATATGTCTACAAGATCCCCATGTAAGTAATGTTTATTTTACTTACTATACCGTTTCTTCATGTATTGTTACTACATGTGTGTGTGTGTGTGCGTGCGTGCGTGTGTGTGTTGCTGCAGTGTTTGTGGTGCGCCCCCAGCAAACAGTGCATGGACTACCCAGTGAAGAGCATCCTGCCTCCCAGCAGTGTGTGTCCCCTCAGTGATGCGAGGTGGGGTGTATGCTGGGGTAAGCCACACAACACCCCCCCATCCCAAAAAAAGGTTAAATCAGTAAATAAATACACAGTATAATACAATAAGGTTTAAGACAAGTGCATGTTTTTTTAAATGTGGTGAGCAGACCACAAAAAAAATGAATAAATAAAGTAAACTAAGGCAGTAATTGTAACTGTTCATGCAAGCGTGGTAAATCAGCTCTTAAAAAAATTAGTTTGACACCCCTGCTTTAACCAGTCGTCCACCGTGTCTCCCAAATATTTTATAAATGAGTTAATTTTGTTCTACGTTTTTTTGTCATTTTCAAAGATATAAGGATTTTTATAGCCTTTTTTGATTGATTTTAGTTGGATTAAATTATACTTGTTTGTATTTTCATCATTTGGTAGTTTTATTTTGTAATAGTAAATTGTACTTGTTTTTGTTTTCATCATTTGGTAGTTTTATTTTGTAATATTACATTTTACTTGTATTTTAAAATTATTCATTGAAATTGAATATTTTGTCCTTGTATTTTCACTATTATTAGTATTTTTTAACAAATATTTGCTAATTTTGTTGATGCAAAATGTTTACTTTTTACATATACTATACATAAATGTATTTCAAATTAATTCAAATGTATATTTTTTTTGTTATTTAAAATTATTCTTTAATTTCTTTTCATTTATCGCTATTCTTTCAACAATTTTTTTCAGTTACATCAGTATTGCTTTTTTCCGTTTGGTTTTATTAGTTCTTTTGGTGTTTTAATACATTTTGTATGACATTTGTTTGTTTATTTATTATTTTATTGGCGTTTTTATGTGAAATTATAGTTTCAATGTTATTTAACAAATGGTATTTAAAAGTTTGATTCATTCATTACAATGTTTTAATTGATACACATCTGTTTATTTTGAACATTTTTGAAAATGTTGATTATTTTTTTTAAATTGTAAAATGTTTTCAAATGTTCAGAACTGAAGTTTATTTGATTAGAATGGAATCTTATCTCCGTGTCATGACACAACCGCAACCTTCCAACTTGGATGTCAAATATTTTCCTGTTTCTGACCCGTAGTTAACTTCCAGATCCTGATGATCATGTTGGTTGTGCTCTCTGGCCTTTTGGCTCTGGCCTTCCTTGTGTGCTGCCTGTACTGCTGCTGCTGCCGCCGGCGGCGGCGTCAGCAGCGATTCAGGTGAGTCACGTGACCCTCGGGGTAGGGTGGGGGGACAATGGCTTGTTATTCTGAGAGCCTGGTACGGCCGTCTCCAAACGCCCCGCTGCAATCAGCTCTTCGTTCTTCACAGTATAAACCGTAAGCGGCCAAACCTTTCTTTCTCTCTGGGTTGCATTGAGGAAAAAGTGACATTCAACTTTCATTTCTTAAAAGAAGACTTATTAACACGGGTACCTCGACTTATGAGTTAGTCAACCGACAAATTTTACATGATGAGCTGTTGATCTTTCTTTTTTTTTTTGTCCTGAGTCAAGTACACAAATTGAGTGACAAGCGCCTGATAGTGCCAGCGACCTTCACAACAAGTAACAAATAGTGAACAATTCTTCAAAAAAAAAAAAAAGGACTCTGTGCCGCCTGTGGAAAGTTACTATAAGACAAAAAAGTCTGCAAACACAAAGTCCAGCTTTCTTAATGCTAACACATGATACAAAACGTTTTGGGCTGGCCATACTATTATCGATATTGCAGATGTCACAAACCTTTAAAGGGGAAATTGGTGGTGGCGAAGGCCTTTAGCCGAGCTTCGATGGTGGAGGAGGCCTTTAGCCAAGCTTCGGCGTCCAAAGCTAACGGCCTCTGCCCGCTTCGTTGGCCCCGGACGTCCAAGCTAGGCTAAAGGCCTCCGCCCCTGCCGAAGGCGGGCCACAAGCTCTGGCAGCGGCCGCGAGCGAGCTTCCAGGCAGCAGTTAGCCGTTAGCCCCGGACGCTGAAGCTAGGCTAACGACCTCCGACACCACCAAAGCTCAGCTAAAGGCCTCCGCCACCTGAAAGATCGGCTAAAGGCCCGCCGCCAAGCTTGCTCATCAGACTCCGCGTCATTCCCGTACGAAGAACCATCCTTGGCTGCCAGTCTGGAGCGCCTGGGGGCCTTTGCTTACATGCACTTATGTCGCGCGTAGGCCTCCAAGTAGTCAGACAACACGTCATTCCGCCCGAAGAACCATCCGAATATTAAACATTATTGCAGCCACAGATTCAAATCTGTATGGAAGTATTCCTCCGTCTTCCCAATCAACCAATACTGCTATTTCTTCATCAGATGAGGATAAATCCGAGAAATCAGCGTTGGGCATAATGGTGTCCCATGTAATCGAACCTTTGTTGCGGCACGGTACACGTCACATATGCCCATGTAGATCATGTGAATCCCGAAAATGGCAGCACCCCTGAAAATTCATCATTGTCGATACAAATCATCTCAAAACACTATTAAATGAGAGAGGATTTAACATCACATTGTCAAAATAGGGTAAATATTACATGACCTATTGTTATACTGTTCATGCAAAGCACTGGATTTCCTGTTTAAACAACAGATATTTAAACACAAATGGTGCAACAACATATGTAGACAGACAATCTAAGAAAAGTCACGGGCATATATTTAGCCACTGTGAAAAATGGCAACACTGCAGCTTACTTGGTCACAAAGTGGTGACCATCTTCTACTATATTTTGTCTGTATTAGACTGCCACTCAGCGGTGAAGTCATACACATCAAAAGCACAATATCAAAAGGTATAAAGCACGTGCATGATGCGCAAACCGTTTGATTGATATATTTTTTCTAAGAGAAGATACGGGGAAGGCTTGAGCTGCCGAAAGAGCCGTGGTTGTTCGAAGGCTTTCATTGCCCCAAGCACATGGGAGAGCTCACCGGCGTGTCTGTGTATAAATGACGGCTTCAATCGAATGCCGACTATCACAAGGAGCCTAAAAAAGTGTTTGACAATTAAAAGCCGAACAAAAAATACCCAAAGGACATGAGACGTTGACCGCGTACCTCGATCAGCCCACTTTAGCAGCAGCAGCTGTTGTAAACAAACCATCACCACCGGACACTGAGTTAACAGTGAAAACAGCAAAATAGTTATGCATAATTTCCCCGTTATTAATACATGTATAACATCGGGCATAAGAAACATGTACCATGGGCAGCGGCACAAATGAAACGGAGTTTGATACAACAGATACAAGAGGAATCTCAACTGTTTTACTTGTAAAGGGTTATTATTAGTGTACAGTATTTGCCCCCTTCTGAAGTTCTTTCTTGGCATAGTCTCCCCACTTTGTTTCAATGCCTGGAACACATCACAAGGCAGGCTTTATCTCGTCGAATCAAACACTGTTAGGGAGGCGTAATCAGAAAACGTGTCACTATTGCCATGGAGACAAGTTGTCAAACAATGGATTGTTACAGCAGTGTTTGGAGAAAAACAAAGAAAAAGAAGAAAAAAATGACATAATGTTACTGGGTGCTTGGGAGATATTTTGGGCTATCCACGCAAGGATTGCTTGAGGTATGCTCACATTCTTTTAATACAATCCAGCTCACAACCAGAGAACGTTATTTTGTTCACATTTGAACGTAAACATGCCGGCGGTCTGTCGAATCGTGCGCTAAAGCTTCGGTAAACATTGTTTTGTGCGTGTGAGTAAACATTGACAACGACAACGAAGTATGTTCAAAATTGCAAGCACGGGAGGCGATGCGCTGGTTATATTGCGCAATATTACTGGTGCACCTCGAGGTGTGCTGTCAGGAGACTTGTCATTGTTACACTCGACAGAATATGTCTCAAAAAATCCAATCATGCTATACTTTTATTTGTTTTGGCGTACTAGGTCAAATTGCTGGTCGTGGATTACTTCACCACAGGACGCTTTGTCGTTTCCCACGAAAAATGTCGGACTCAATCTGGGAAATGGCCCGCAATAGCCAATATCCAGAATAAAATCCTGCAGTCTGTTCGAGTATGTCATTAAAGGAATCTAGGCAAAGATAACCCAAGTAAATAACTAGCCATGATTCATTCACATCTCTGTTTTAGATAGTCGTCCTCTGCAGAACCCAGGTGTGCTTCAGAGTTCCTTTCAGGTTGAGGTCACTTAGTGGTAGCTGAAAATTTTTGTTGAGGATTTTCTGGTAAAGGTCAGAATTCATGGTTCCATCAATCAAACCAAGTCATCCAGGTCCTTAACGAGTAGGGAAGCCCCAGACCGTTATACTAATACCACCAAAACTGTTGGTGTGATGTTCTAGACTCATCCGTTACGGTACTTTATTGCTCATCTATTATTCTGAAATTTCTTCGGATAATACCACCAAAACTGTTGGTGTGATGTTCTAGACTCATCCGTTACGGTACTTTATTGCTCATCTATTATTCTGAAATTTCTTCGGATTGAGTTCTATTGAATGTCCTTATTTTGTCAGGCAAGTTCTGTTTATAGTTGAAGCCAGAAGTATACATACACATTGTTAAAAACATGCATTTCATTTTTATGTCTCACATTCTGAAGTCAAATCAAGACTAAACTTCTCTTGCTTCAGGTCAGTCAGGCTCACCAATTTTTTTTTGTAAATGTCACAGAGAGAGCGATAATCTCAGAGAATTTTACATTTTTTCAAGGCCAAACGTTTACATACACAGTACTATTTCTATAAAGAACATAGGGAAACCCAGATGATGATGTCATGGCTTTGGAAGCTCTTGATCGGTTGACTGACAAGATGAGTTAATTGATGAAAGACCTGTATGTAATTAAGACCACACCTCACAAACACTGCTTCCTTGTTTAAAATCATGAAGAAAATCAAAAGAAATTGGCTAGGAAATCAAAGAAAGAATTGTGGTGCTTGTTTTAAATGGTTGCTCAAGAATGGGCATCAGGCCTCAAAACTTTTTTGTCATCTTACGTTTTAGTGACGATGCAGAAGATTTAAGGGCAGAGCAACAAACCAGAGGGAGGAACGCCCGTCAAAAAGAAAGGTCAATAAATGTCCATTTGAATAAGTACATATACTCTTATACAAGTATGGCCTGTTTGTCAATTTTGTGTTTGTTTGTGTTATCGCAGGAGAATGGAAATGCAGTTGAGGCATGATAAAATAAGACAGAAATATGGTAAGGTCCATTTATTTTGTCCTCGGTATTATTACTTTGGTACATCGGAAATGTTCATGTTCATTCACGTTTTAAAGTTTAAAACTTGCATACATAAAAAAAAAATTTAAAACATAAAGTGTGAAAAAGTGTTTGCCCTAAAAACTGGTTGGAGCACCCTAAGCGGGTACAACTCCGATCAAGCATTTGCAATAACTCGCAGTAGCTTCTCATAGTAGTTTTAGTCACGTAGTGAAACAATTTTAGCCCACTCATCTTTGCAAATTTGAATACAGCTACATTGGAGTTTTTTTTTTTGTTTTTTTTTTTTACAAGAACCACCCTCAGACCAAATATATTCCTTTAGGGTTTTTTGATAGACTGCAGGGTATAAAAATAGCATCCAGTAATTTCCGGCCAATAAGCCACGACTTTTTTCACACGGTTTCAACCCTGTGGCTTATGCGGTGATGAGGCTAATTCGTGCATTTTTTCTAACGGCCGCAAGGGGGCACTAGAGCGGAAAAGATAAAGAGTGAGACCGGTGGAATATATGTGCAGAGGAAGTGACTTTTACCGGGATGTCTTTTTTTTTTTTTTTTTTTTTTTTTTTTTAACCGGCCCTGTTGGCGCTGTGCTAGCGTGTTGCTGCTGTTAGTTCCGTTTCTCTGTGAGTTGTACCAGTATGTTTTTTTTTTTTTTTTTTTTTTTTTTAACCGGTCCAGTTAGTGTCACGCTAGCATATTGTTGCTATGTTACTGCCGCGTCGCAGTGATGTTTTTTTTTTAACCGGTCATTAGTGCTGTGCTACTGTGTAGCTGCTGCGGCAGGTTTTTTATGTATTTATTTATTTATTTTTGTTTAGCACCCCTATTCGTGCTACTGTGTTGTTGTTATGTTAAGCTAAGCTAAGGTATTAAAACTTTGAAAACTCTGTGTACTGTGTACCGTCTTTCTATGTAAGTATCTCGTGTTTCAATCTGGGTTTCAATGTGGGCACTTGTGGCTTTTACACAGGTGTGGCAGTACAAATGTACTGGGTAATGTTTATAACCAGTTGCGCTCTGTAGCCTGGAAATTATGGTAATAATAAATATAAACATAAAAACAATTATACAGCATTAAACAAGCCTGTACTGCCCTCTCCTTGTGTAAAATGACACAATTTGATGTTGAATGCAGCTACTCAAAATTGTATAAGTATTGTGATTTGTAAATTCCTGAAATTTCCCAGTTCCATCCATCAAGTTAATGTGTTCTCCTTATGCTTTTTTTCTTCAGGCATCTCGAAGGACAATCCCTACTCCCGCATGGATGATAAGAAATAAGTGGCGCACTTCCTCAGATAGAAGCCCATGCTGTTTATCTACTCCTTTGCTAAGTAGCCGGTGTTTTATTGGAAGTGAGCCAATTGTTAAAGGAGACCACAACTTGAGAAAGAAGAGTTGTATTTAACATGAGGATGAAGCACATTTAAAATGCTTTTATGCTAAACTGTGATCTTTCCCGTTGAATGTGTTCGTGTTTGCCAAATAAGAAACTAGATGTTACAAAATCAGATACTGACGTTCACAGAAATTTTTACTCCACTAATCCCTCTGGAAATTACAGTTCACTTATTGTGTATTCAGTCCATCACAAGATTTTTTTTCTCTGTCTGTTTAGTGCAGTTACTGACCTTTTGATTAATTTGGCAGCCATGTACATAAGAACTCTTCTCTTTGTAGAAAAAGAAAATTGACTGAGCAATTTTCACTCACAGGTTTGGTAAATTACTAAATTGGTTAGTAATACATCAAATGTGGCCAACATGCCACTGGTTGAAACACGCGACAGAGTTTAGGAAAATTTACAAACGAGGTACAATATAGTTCATCACATAATGACATTGAATTCCATATGTGAACTTGTAAATAAGTAGTGAACAATTGGGTCTCTTCTTCATTGATTTTGTCTATTGCAGGGGTTTTGTAAAATCAAACGGGTTACTGTATGATAATTATTTTGTCATAATCTGATTTAGACCATTGCACTATTATCAGTAACACTCCAGCAAGATATGAAAACCTGGATTTGAAATGGCAGTATTTTCAAATTGCTCATGTTTGTATGTATGCAAACTTGTAACATGTTTGTGTTTGATAAATTTATGTCCTGTATTGTTAAGCAAGTTAACTGTTTTAAGCACATGATGGAAGATTCTTCTTCATGTTCAATACATGACTTTGTTCACACCACATATTTTTATTGTTTGTGTAAAATACTAAATATTTCCTGGTCAAAATTAAGTTGAACTAAACTTAGAAGTTCCCAATCATATTTTTTTTCAAGAAGTTAGATTTGTTTTTTATTTTTGGAAAACAAGAAATTTAAATGGTCATTTAAAAGGCTTAAAACTCCAGGTACCCTTAGCAAACTTTTTTTTTTTTTTTACACACAATGTTGATGGTGGATTTGCTCTATGAATTCAGGGCCCTGCTATAAAGGGCTTTACCTGAAAAAGATGAGAAGCTTTTAAGTTTTTTTTTTGTTTTTTTTTTTTTCGCTGGCCCCTGTGTGATATCTTTAGACTTTCTACCTGGCTGATCCAAACCTCTTGCTCCCTCTGCTTGCAAGACAATTTAAATCCTAAATCTGCGCGACAGGCACAGTGGGCATCATGAGCCACAAAAACATTGAAACAGCACAACTTGTGTGCATGCAAGCATGTTGGTGACGAAGATGGTTTTTCCCAAATAAAGAGTAAACATGCATACATTCTCACTGTGGTGTTCAAGTACCTCCTTTTTCACTGGATGGTTAAAAAGGCCTTTTTCTGCATCCGTGTTTTTTTTTTTTGTCTTCTCAACAATTTTACCCAAAGTGTTAAGAAATCTGACAGGCATTTGAGTCCTTGGGAGAAATGTACTTGCCATTCGACCTGATGTTTTCATGATCTATATCCACTTGAGCCTCCCTTCAGCTAGTTAGAAGTTGCAGTTTTGACTCTTGTTTATGTTAATATAAATGAATGTTAAAGTCATACTACTGTCTTAATTGTATGAATAATTTTGTCAATAGCCCCTCCTCAAGCTGTCATCGTGGTGGAGGGGTTTGTGTGTCCCGATAATCTTAGGAGTTAAGTTATCTGGGGCTTCTTGCCCCTGGTAGGGTAACCCATGTCAAACAGGTCCTAGGTGAGGGACCAGACAAAGTACGACTCCAAAACCCCTATGATGAGTACAAAAATTGGAGTCCGGGTCACTGGGGCCCCCCTCTGGAGCTAGGCCTGGAGGTGGGGCTCGTAGGTGAGCGTCTGGTGGCCGGGCCTGCACTCATGGGTCCCTCTTCCCATGGCCTCACCACCTGTGAGAGGGGCCATAGGGGTCGGCTGCGAAGTGAGTTGGGTGGTGGCCAAAGACAGGGACTTTGCCGATCCGATCTCCAGCTACAGAAACTAGCTCTGGGTACATGGAATGTCACCTATTTGGCAGGGAAGGAGCCCGAGTTGGTGTGTGAGGTCGAGAAGTTCTGACTAGATATAGTTGGACTCGCCTCTACGCACCGCTTGGGCTCTGGCGTTACTCCTCTTGAGAAGGGTTGGACTCTGTTCCACTCTGGAGTTGCCCATGGGGAGAGACGCTGAGCAGGTGTGGGTATACTTATTGCCCCACTGCTCGGGGCCTGTACGTTGGAGTTTACCCCGGTGAATGAGAGGGTACCCTCCCTCCGCCTGCTGGTCGGGGGACAGGTCTTGACTGTGCTTATGCACCAAACACAACAGTGCAGAGTACCCACCCTTTTTGGAGTCCTCCCTCGAAGGACTGCTGGAGAGCGGCCTCTGGCAACTCCCGTCATTCTGCTGGGGGACTTCAATGGCCACTTGGGCAATGACAGTGAGACCTGGAAGGGCGTGATTGGGAAGAACGCCCCCCCCCCCCTCCCCCCATCAGAACTTGAGTAGTGTTCTGTTACTGGACTTTAGTGCTCATCGCAGATTTTCCAGAACGAACACAATGTTCAGGCATAGGGGTGTTCACATGTCCACCGTGCACCAGGACACCCTGTTTTTGGGATGTGGGAGGAAACTGGAGTGCCTGGATAAAACCCACGTCGGGATGGGGAGAACATGCAAACTCCACGCAGGCACAATCCATGGACCTCAGAACTGTGAGGGCAACACCTGACAGCTGCCCCATCGTGCTGCCTGATTTTGCCCATTGTCCCCGAAACTTTCACCTCGTTCTCTCGTGGACGCGCGCCGACTCTTCTGGGTCGCGCGCAAATCGCCGCGCGCGCTCCCGCGGCCATTGGCCCGCCCAGCGGGTTGGGTCACGTGATCCCCCGTGATCGAATTACTGTTTAAATTTCGGTGCGCGCGCCTGGCGCACAGAAACAAGAAGGAGAAAAAGACGGCAGTCGACGGACGGGTTGGGGACGCCTCGCTGCGGCTCAGCGAACTGTCGCTCTCCTCTTAAAGTTCACGCATCTCCTATCGCCTCCAACACGCAAGCATGTCAGAAGAAAAGCCGAAGGTGAGTACTTTCCAGGGGAGGAGGGAGATTACAGACAGTGCTTAGCAATGGATGCTAATGCTAAGCTAACGCCGCCGGATGGCGCATTTGAGCGGGTAAGGGAGGGAGTGCAAAAACAAAGCTTGGTAAATTTGGGCAATTTCCCCACTAAATGGGCAATGTTTGATGCGTTTTCACTGCGCACCATCCCGTCGCGTGTATTCTATGTGGATACTGCGCCTTTTGTGTGTCCCGCGATGTAGTTATACAGCGCACACTGGTTGTCGGTTCCTTTTGGTTTGCGCTATTGTGGCTTTCTGCGCCAGTTCCGACATGGGCTAGCGCGAGATGCTAACCAGGCCAACTACAGAAAAGAGAAAATTCGTAGACGCTCCATTCCCTCACTATATCTCTTGTTTTTTAATTTTACGACACGGTTGTAATTCACCACTTTTGTTTTGTGTTTGTGTTTGTGCGTGCGGGCAGGAAGGCGTGAAGACTGAGAACGACCACATTAACCTGAAAGTGGCCGGTCAAGATGGTTCGGTTGTACAGTTCAAAATCAAGAGGCACACTCCTCTCAGCAAACTCATGAAAGCGTACTGTGAACGGCAGGTACCTGCGACCGCATCCTGCTGGAGTTTTGTATTTTTGCCAGATTTTGTTGTGTTCTTACTCGCAAAATTACATTTGTCTGTTCCAAGGGACTGTCCATTCGTCAAATAAGGTTTAGGTTTGATGGGCAGCCCATAAATGAGACGGACACACCCTCACAGGTCAGTCGGATACATTTTTAAATCACCTTTTTTGTGAAATGATAGGAAAGAAAATATTATTGGCAGAGTATATAAATAGAAATTTTGATGGGGTTTACGTGTCAAAAACTCCTGTGAAAAGCATAATGGGACATAATGAACACCACACCTAAAAATATATTTTTTTCTAAAACTTATGCCAATAAATATTTCTTTTTTTTTTTTTTTTAATTAATTTGAAAAAAGATTCACTCGCCCGTGTGGCAAACTTCCATTGATAGCAGGGAAGACCTTATCGACTTCCAAACCATTCTTTACCGCTTATGGTCACTGACATTTTGGAACCTATCCCAGCTTTCTTGGGGTATACCCTGAACTGGTCACCACCCAATCACAGGGCACAAACAACCATTCACACCTACAGGCAATTTTGTCTTTAATCATACCTACCATGCATGTTTTTAGGATTTTGGGGGGGACCGGAGTGCCCGGAGAAAACATTACAGAGGCACAGGGGGAAACATGCGAGCGGGATTTGAACCTCGGTCCTGAGAATTTTATGAGGTAGACTTGCAAACCAGTTGTACACAGTGCCGGTGAAAGACAATCCACCCAGCTGTTTCACAGACTGCTTATCTGACATCTTATCCTGCACGTAGTTTGCCTTAATACATGAGCACAGCTTTGAAAATGTACTGCAGTTCAAGTCAGGTGTCTCTAAAACTGGTACCGGGTGGCTTTTCCTCAGTCCTTTTTGGTCATTTCTGGTAGGAGTGTTTTTTTTTTTTTTTCCCCTCAACTTTCCCCTCTGTAAGAAGGAACAAAGCAACAACTGGAGACCGTGGAGGAGTTTATGCCTGAAGAAATGGGTGAAAATGAGCAGATGATGCATTTAATAATGCAGCAAAATTGATTGAGAGGGTGGGGGCATAGATGGTATGTGGAGCCAGGACAAAAGGTGAGTACGTCATCACAGTATGCGACTAAAACAGCAATCACGGAGATGATAGCAACTTTTTTTCTTGCATGTGTGGAGTAAACTGCGCAGTGGTAGGTCATGCGATGCAACGCGGCTGTTGTCGACCACTCGAGTATAAAGTGGCCTTTTAATATTCAAGTCTTTAAGCAAGTTACCATTCTGCCACCTAATCATCGGCCGATTCTGATCAGGTTGATTTAAAATTGGCGTAAAGTCTACTAAGTTTAAGACTTAAGTAGATATTTTTTGATAATTGCACTGTGAAATCTCAGGTACGGGTATTTTGATTCAGGTTTCGACTGCGTCCGCCATTCCGAAGTTGCAAGTAAAACATTCCATTACATTTTCAAAGCTTTTCCCCACAAGGGACGTGGGAATGCCGCAGCCTGTCCCAACTGACTTCAAGTGAAAGGTGGACGACACCCTGAACTGGTCGCCAGTCAATCATGTGGCTCATATGACAGTTACTTAGTGGGAACTGAACGCACACTGCCTTGACTGAAGTCAGACAACTGTACCACTACATCATCAGACTCCATTTCAATATCAAATCAACAAATCCTCTTGAATCCATTAAATTCCTGGCCAGCGAGAGGTGCTTTGGACGTAATTTACAATGTATGGACTGAAGCTGCATTCAAGTAAGCAACAAGGAAATGGCGACAAAAGCAATCAAGTGACCGTGTAAACCCAGTGCCTTCTGCTTTCAAATTTCCTGTAATTCTGGAACACGGGACAGACCAAAAATACCCTGAAGCCTTACATGGAGTTGAAACTGCAGTCTTGGAGTAGTCAGGAAAAAGTGGTGTGATGCTTGGGCATCCAGAGTGATGAACCTCTATGTGGATATAATTTTTTTCATTTCCAATGAGTGGGGAAAGGTCTGGAGAGTACTTTTTCTGTTTTGACAGCCCTGTGGCCTGTCAAAAAAAAGTTTGTCATACTATAAATGTAGTTCCTTGGCCCTAAGATGCCACTAGATGGTGCCAAAGCACTTCTTATTAGACAGGACTGGACTCGGACTTGTAAAATGTCTCTTAAATTCTCCCCATTTAAAAAAAAAAAAAAAAAAGTTGCCATCAGTTACCACTTTTTTTTTTTCTTGATTTCATTTACCGCTAAGACAGCCGTGAAAAATTACATTAAACAATTTATGTTACTTTTGTTTTTTGACTTTCATGAAAAAAATAATAGCAAACGGGGCAAAAAGCTATGAGCATTATTACTGGTTTCCTACCTGGTGTGGCATGATGAGTGACCTCCCAAAATAAAGTACACTTGTGGAGTTAATGCTAGATAACTGACCATGTCTCCTTTGTGTTGTACAGTTGGAAATGGAGGATGAAGACACTATCGACGTTTTCCAGCAACAGACAGGAGGAGACTGTTCTTAAGTGGAGAGCCTCTTCTTTAGGGATTGCGTCCACACTGTTCTTTTCATTGTTTTTCTTTTTTGGTTTTCTCAATCCCGCCCCCTTACGTTTTTGCTGCCAGGCTTTTCACCACAAGCCATTTTTTATACATTTCTTTAAATTGGGAGTCGTAGTTTCTTTCGCCTAAAGGGGGAAGGCCATTTGTGTCCAATGGTAGGCATGCTTCCAAGTATTCCCCAGTACTTCGTGTCCAATGTATCTTCTAATCATATTGTCTGGTTGAATTCAGGATATTCCTTAGCATCCAGTATTTTGGAAGGCTCTGGAGCAAAAAACAAAACCAAAAAAAAAAACCAACATTGTGTAATTTCTTCACGCACTAATTTTATTTCCTTCCCTTCCCCAATATTTGTAGCTATATTCCCAGTGACTTGTATACGTGTGTGTGTGTGAGAGAGATATGTTTACTGTGTGATTGCTCCAGGTCTGTATGTGATGTCCTGGTCAGAGCAGGTTGAGCCGAATGCTAAAAGTAAAGACAGCCACATCATGTTGCTGGACCAATAACAAAAAAGTGCAACCACAATTGCTCAATTTTTTTTTTTTTTTTTTTTTTGCCCCCTTTTTTTAGCATCTAAAGGGTCCTGTGTCAAATGAAAGCTGTACTGTGTTTTACTTTTAGACCACCTTTCTAATACCATTTTCTTTTTTAGAGCTACATTTCATGTGGTCAGTATACAAGACGGAAGTTCAGCATGTGACAAAAACATTGTGATTGGCTGATTATACTACAAAGATGTTTGCTTCATCAAGTCAAAATGAAACCAGGGTTTTGCCTCCTAAGTTGGAAGCTGGTCCGATATGCATTCAGTACTACTTAGACTGGGGGAGGCTTTGATTCCCGATTAAAAAAATAAATAAATGAAAATAAAAATTATGTACTGTACAGTGGACGTAGTCTTATAGGATAATTGCCTGCCTTTAACTGTCAGTATCAGTCAATAGCGATGTGGTTTTTAAAGGAAAAAATAGATTCTAGGTGGTGTTAATCTATGACCTGGAATTACTTCTGCAGTCTGGTACATGCTCAAATTTGCTTCTACATTCATTTAAATAAAATAACTTCCTTGCTTGGCAAAATGGGGAAGGGGACCATTTCAAAAGATCTGTGAGAACTTTCAGTGTCCAATGCCCCCTTTAAATTTTTTTTTTAAGCTGAAGATCTCATCACAGAGCCACCAAAGAGTTTTTTTTTTTTTTTTTTTACACATAATGTATT
This sequence comes from Syngnathoides biaculeatus, assembly GCF_019802595.1. Taxonomy (NCBI): domain Eukaryota; kingdom Metazoa; phylum Chordata; class Actinopteri; order Syngnathiformes; family Syngnathidae; genus Syngnathoides; species Syngnathoides biaculeatus. The sequence goes on along the minus strand of NC_084653.1, from coordinate 14,212,408 downwards.
TGAATAAATGTTTAACTTTGATGATATGAGCCATAAAGATTTTTTTTTCTTTTGTAAAGATTCATTTTGGGCATAGTATAAACAGGTCCCGCTTGGTTGTATGATGTTCCACATGTAGCAGATTGTGCTATCAGGCTCCCAATATGAATATTGGGGGGTCAACGACAAGTGGCAGCAGTAACCGTCATACTATACTTTTGTGTTCTCGACTAAAATGTAAGTGATTTTTTTGGGGGGGGGGTTGGTTTAGTTGAAAGTTTAGGATCTTTAAAACTTTTAACACTTACAGTTGTCTGCAGTTTTACTTCCCCGCCCCACCCAACTGTTTAGGACTTAGTGCACCACTTGCTGTTCCCTGACCAGTAGCTAAAAGGCTACATTCAACCATTAAATTTGCTGTGTCCTCACATTTTGTTGTCATGAGACCGAGACCACACCTAACAATTTATCAACGGTACCTCAGCATAGAAAAAAGGAAGTGGCCACCGATTTTAGGGTCTCAATGTGTCATCAGCAGTTTCTGGGTGGGGGAGGGAACCAAATTGTGTCAAAAGTAATTGAAACCCAGAAAAGGTATTACAATAACCTGTAGGCCTTAAGGTTATAGTGGCATTTTTTGGGTTTGTCCTGAATTTTCACCCAAAAGCTCAATATCACTCTGTGACTGGGGTGTGTTTATGGCCTATACTTGTGTATATATATTACTTGTGGCACACTCAACCTTTTAAATACGTGTGTCGCATTTTGACGTAATGGCCGTGTTATATCTTGAACAAAAAGACACTTGTGACTGGTTTCACAGCCCATTCAATGTCCTGGTGTCATGTGACGCCATGTTGACAACACACGGTTTGTTCATTCTGCAGTGTAACAGACGGCATATTGAAAACATGTTCAAGCATTTCAAATTAAAAAAAAAAGGTGGGGGGGCACCCAGTACAATACATGACATTGACTTTAATTCAGTGAATTGCTAATGGGAGACAAAAACATTCATGAAACATGCAGATGTTTCATTGGGTACACTCTGGGGGTGTGAAGAACAAATTATTTGAATTTGATACATGAGTACTACCTATACAGAGGATGTGGAAAGTTGTGAAAGTAATATGCATTATAAAATGTGTATAGTAAGTAGAATAAGTACTGTGTGTGTGATATGCCATGGATTTGACAAGTTTTGCTACTTACAAAGAGTTGAGAGGTCTGGAATATTGTAGGCAGGCTACGCTTCAGGAAAGAAAGACAATCTAAAAAAATAAAAGAAACATTTGACTTTTAAAAACAAATGATTTCATGTTATTCCATGAAAAAAAAAATATTTGGTGGCACATAAAGCGTTGCCCTCACAGTTCCGAGGTTTAGGGTTCAATCCCGGCCTCGCTTGTGTAGAGTTTGCATATTCTCCCCATGGCTGCGTGGTTTTTCTCCGGGCATTCCTGTTTCCGCCCACTTCCCAAAAAACGTGCAACATTAATTGGACACTCCACGTGACCTTTGATTGGCTGGCGACCAGTTCAGGGTGTACCCCGCCTCCTGCCAAATGACAGCTGGGATAGGCTCCAGCACTCCCGTGACCCTTGTGAGGATAAGTGGCTAAGAAAGTGGATGAATGGATGGAAATTATTTGATACACAATAGATGAACTGTTCACAATGACGGTTCAAATGTTTCCTGGATTCCAGACTCGCACTTGAATGATTTTGGCTAACACCCACGTGCAGCTACTCTCCAAATCTTTGGGCCAGGAGACATTTGGGCTTGAGCTGGGGGACCTTGCATGTGCTGCAGGATTTTAATACACCAAAGTGTGATGGTTTTAATGGAAATCTATAAAGTTGTGGGCCCAGCTCTCTTCAGGTCATTTCTCAGGCCCCATCCAAGGGGCCATAAGATGCTTGTCGTTAGTTTCTTTATTTTCTCGTACTGTTAATTGCAAAGCAGTCTTTGCCTCCTCATTAAGATGCCGACTTATTGTTCAGCTCAACAGTTTTGTTCCTGGTGTCCTTAGACAAGCTCTTTAGCTTTGGCGTGGTGGTGATATTGGAGTCCAAGTGTTTGGACAGGTGTCATTTACACAGGTTAGGCATTAACTTTCAGTTCGGTTAACATAGCTAACTAGTCAAGGATTGGAGCGGTTCTCAAAAGACGGAGAGCCATGATTGATGATAGTGGATAGACATGATTTTAAAATCATACAATGTGATTTTCTGGATTTCATTTTTCGATTCTGTCTCTCACAGTTGACACGAGCCTACAATAAGAATTTCAGATCTCTTCCTTCTCTGCAAGTGGGAAGATGTGCGAAACGAACAGTGGATCAAACTTTTTTTTCCATACTGAATGAAACTTTCAATAAAATTGAAATGTTAGTGTATGTACAGTTCTATAGTTTAACAATGAACTTATATGTATTGCTAATTTTATTTATATAAAACAATTGTGTTTGTTCAATATTTGTGTAAAATTTGCACAACATAGTTTGTAATGAGTGTTTTAAAATTGTTTGTAATTCAAATATAATAAAAGTAACCAATTTAATAAAAGGAATAAAAATGTTTAAATGTTTGTAAAATAATAATTTTAACCATAAAATAATTTGTATTGAATTTTCAAACGTGGACGTGAGATTGTTAATTCTTTTAAGACATTGTTTTTCTGAATGGTGCAAGCTATCCATCCATGGATTTTCTTCTGCCCGGGTCACAGGGAAGTATCTTAAGATGAGCATCAGAGAGATAAATGACTTAATAAAAATAAAAATGCGAATGGATATACAGTACTTTAACCATCCACCCGTTCTCTCTTTTCCTTACTAGGTTGGTCGGTGCAACAAACAGAAAAAAAAAAAAAAAACAGAAGAGAGGATAATAAATACGCAGTGTTTAAATCGCGACGGCCGCAATAGGGGTGGAGGTAAGGTTGGGGGGGGGGGAAAGAAACAGGGTTGTGGTCTCCACTGCAGGCCCAGCAAATCAAGTTAGCGTGAAGGACGTACTGATCGTATGAGGTCAGTGACATCTCGCTAACCTCCGCACGTGACGTGATGCACTCCAGCTGCACGAACACAAGCAGCTTGCATTTGTGTGTGTGTGTGTGTGTGTGCGTGCGGGGGGGGGTGAACAACCTCTCGCTCCACAACTCCCCATCTTGATGTCACCCTCACCGCGCCGACTCCACCCTGTCCACAGATGTATCGATGAGTGTTTGCGCCATTGTGATGAATTGAATCGAAAGTAGTCGCTGAGCGTTGTTTCGATTCTCAAACTGAATGCGCTGAAACCACGCTGCGGTCAAATATTGGGACTGCAATTTGAAAACTGATGACCAAACTGTCATGATGCAGTTTCTAAATTTTTTTTTTTTAGAATAAAATATTTCGATATGCGATGAATTATTTCAAAACGTTCTTTTGTCAACGGGACTGTGAAACAAGTGGTTAAAGAGTGTTGGCCTCGCAGTTCTGAGGACCAGGGTTCAAATCCTGCCCACGCCTGTGTGGAGTTTGCGCACTATCCCCAAGATTGTGTGGGTTTTCTTCGGGCACCCCCCATGAAAAGCACGCATTCATTGGAGACTATAAATTATGTGCCCTGCGATTGGCTGGAAAAAAGTTCAGGGCGTACCCATCCGATGATGGCTGGGATAGGCTCCGGCACTCCCGCGACCCCTTGTGAGGATGAGCGACTCAGATATTGGATGGATGGACATTCTCTTGTCATATGGTGGAGTCATTTCCTTAGCTTTGATTCAACATTCCTGTGAAGGGGAGTGACTACAGTTTTGGTCTACCAATTTTACCTTTGCAACGAAGTTGTGCCACAGAGAAGTTTGACAGATTACTAAAGAAAATGTATCAAAATAAACAAAGAATTTCAAAATCTCAAGCGGCATTCGGAGGTTGAATTAATTTCCTTGGCAGATAAACCAAAGTTGTCTTCCGTTTCCTGTTCAGGTGCACGGAAGGGACAGCCCAGGGGGCGCGGCTATACAAATACTGCTTTTTCATTGGCCTGTGGGGAACAGAGGTTCGAGTTCACGAATTTCGCTTAGCAACAAGTAGCCGGGGTCCCTCTGTTACGTCACAGCAAAGTAACCAGGCGCTTTGTTAACTGAACGACTTTGATGCGTTTATGACGTACGTGCGTGCGTTGGTCTCCGAGAGACAACTTAAACGTTAACAAGGGGCTTCAAAATGTTAACAAAGAGTATATCTTCGTCAGAAAAAGAGCTGACACCCCCGTTGTTTTCGGGGACTCAAAGTACCACAATGCAGTCGAATTAATGTCGTCTACTTGGCTACGGCTTCAGCGGAGCAACGCCCCGGAGGAAACGAAGGCGAAGAGAGGCTTGGCCCGATTGAAAGGAGTCGTCGCGGGGCGGAGACGAACGTGTGTGTCTTCTCGGCTAAGGAGGGATTAGTTAATGAGCACACACATCATCTCGTCGTCGGGACGACTCTGCGACGTGGAAAGTAAGTGCAAAGCGTGAGTCATGCACCTCGTCACACTCGCCGACTGGAAGCGCGCTCGAAATTGGGCGAAATTCGGATAACAGCGAGAGAAGTTTCCAGACCAGCAGCAGCACCTCCGCCGCGACCCCCGCCTCTCCTTTGCATTGTGCTGCCGGGACTATGAGTCCACGCCAGGGGCTCGCAGCTCTCCGCAGCCCCCCCTCATCACTCTTCACATGTGCTCAATATGTTCAAGAAGTGAACACGGGAAAGGATTAAAACCTTTTTTTTCCCCTTTTTTTTAAAAAAAAACACTTGCGGATATATTTTTTTTAATTTGTAGGTTGAACTAAAAAAAAAAAAAAACGACCAAGAGTTTTTGCTCCAACTCAACATGGGGAACGCAGGGAGCATGGACCAGCACACGGACCTCAGGGGCCACAACATGCCCCTGAAACTACCCATGCCCGACCCGGGGGAACTGGAGGAAAGATTCGCTATCGTTTTGGTAAGTGAAAAGAAACAAAACTAAGTTTTAAAAGTGTGTGCTTGCTCTTTTGTCCGTGCCGGTACGGGACAGCTGTGTGAGGAAAGGTCGGACCCCTGGGAGTCCCACAAGGCTGATATCTTTTGTTGTTACCGCAACCTGGTTGGAGACCGAACTAAAGAGCCCAGTGTCATGCTGCTGCCGATTAAAGGCTTCAAAAAGTTTTCAGCCTCAAATTTAGGGAACTATAGCGCATATAACCATCATAGAAAAAGTCATAAAATTACATGAAAGTCAATCCCTATTGGGACCCAACCCTATGTTTTGCAACCCCTGCTCCACGATAGCATATTTCATAATCTGGAAAGATGACTTCAAAGCTTTGATGAATGTAGTCGTAACAAACTTTTTTTTTTTTTCCCCCACCAAGCAAGTACCATTTGAGAAAATGGCTATTGTACCAAAACGATGAATACAACTGAACTAAATTTTGCTCACATTGTTGATTTCCTTGACAAAACACCACCCACAATTGCAATATTGAGGCACCGAAGCCGTTTTTCCTACTTTTAGGAGGTCACTTAAGTGGTTGGACCATCTGTCACCTTGTAGTCACCTTGTACTAAACATTGCATACAGTACATGACAAGTATTTATGTTTCTGGATTGGGTAAAGCGTTAACACAGGACTATTTATAGTTAAAACCAAAGTAGTTTAATTCTCAAACTCCCAAGTAGACTGATATAGTACGCTTATTTTGCAAGAGATTAAGATGAAAAGATGGCTCTTAACTGGAAGTAACTTTTTTTTTTTTGGTGCAATTTAGTTAGCTATCACTAAAACGTGACTTCATTGAGGTCATTTATCTCATTTATGACTGACACTGACAGAATTGTATGGATTAACAATTATGTAGAACAATGCTACCCATAGCAGTTGTTATAGTGGACGTAGTGCAATTTACGATTGCTGCAGTCATATTGTACCTTTTAATTTGAGTACATAATAATTATTTCATTTTTACAACGATTTTTTTTAAAAAAAACTCGAAATCGGGTAGAAGTAGTAGGTCATGAATAAGAAGTAGAAAAAGCTAGGCTAATGTTATCTTATCTTTTAACTCCACTACATTGCACAACCAAACTCTTGATTTTGGGTATTTATACTGTGATGAGTGACCATTATAGGATTGGTGATTGTGAATATTGAGTAAGTTTGAACATGTTTTGTATTTATACTCTGATGAGTGACCAGTATAGAATTGGTGATTGTGAATATTGAGCAAGTTTGAACATGTTTTGTGAGGACAATCACTCGTAATGCACCACACTACCCAGGATCATCGTTGAGGATAATCTCTTAGTGACATCAGAGAATGAATCCTCTCTGATTATCTGTTTGTGTGAGTAGTGCACTCTGCAATTACATTGGACACAATTCTTAGCAATTAATTGTTCAACTACGCACCACAGCATAATCACATCACATTCAGGCCCTTGTAGCTACTGATCTGAAAATAAAAACAATCAATAATCATTGTGTCCATTTCTGTTACAAAGTACTGGATCACTACAAGCCTAGTACTTCTTTTGCAAAGAAACATCCAAACTGAGATTGATTGTTACCACCAAAGACATTACATTTTTAATGTGAGCAGGATTGTGCAAAATTACTAAACAGGAGTTACTTAGTTTTTTTTTTTTTTTGTCCTTTTCTGGTTCTATCTTGTTCAACATAATTTTGTGGGTCATATTCCCAGCTATATGTCTTAGTATATGAGAATATTTAATGTAAGGCTATAAAGGCCCTGGAAGACGATGAGTGCAGTCAAGCAGCTGGGGTGAAATGTGAGCAGTGGTTCAGAAATGTGGGTCAAACGTGATTGTGGCCCGCTCATTGCGTTCATAAACATTAGCGGCTCAGTCAGAAAAGGAAACTGGCTTAGGAAGGCGAGTTTTTATGGCTTGTGCGATAGTTTAAAAAAAGAAAAAAAAGACAAGGTCAAGATGATCTTCCTACTACATTCATGTGTGTTTTGAAATTGGAGGTCAAATAAAATGATGGAAGTCCCTTTGTGTCCTTTTTAGGTGGGTCAGATATGCTTGCTGTATGAACGCTTTGCTGACTAGTTTGATGTTAAAATTGCATTTTATATGCATAAACATTATTTGCCAGAGTGGGTATTCCAGGGTTTGGTAAAATGTTTGTTTTGGCTTTAGGAAAACAACAAAGAAAAACAACTGTTGTTTTGAACATTTAATGAACAGATGAAAACATGAAAATGACCCTTTGTAGACTATTTTTTACTCATAGTGAACCACTTTAAAAAAATACATCTTTTTTTTCTTTGGAGTTTAGATGATTTGTGAAAAGATGGTAGCATTAAAGTGGTCATTGTCCACAATTAACGGTCCATGTTTGTCACCCAGAAATTTAATCTGATTTTCAAAAATGAGAAGAAAAAAAAATCCTTGCATTTGAAAAAAAACGTGACAATGGAGAAAAATGCTTCTTCTCCACAATTTGTTTGACACCTTTCGAGTACTCAAAAACAAAAATGTTTTTTCGCATTTTAACATTTCATGAACAGATAATGTCCAAATAATTGACAACTACTTTTCTCCCCAGGGCGGTTGTCTGGTTTTAAAATATTTCAAAACAAGTCCATGTACTTCAAAACTTTAGTGAAAAGATTATAACTGATACTTTGTCCTTTTTTACCCATTGACACCGCTTTGTGTTTCTATAGTATCTTTTAGAAGTTCCATGAAAGATAGCATTAAAATGATTGTTCTCCACAATTACTCGTTTTTCAACTATTAACACATTCGTTACTCCTCTAACGGAGTCTTAAAAGGCAAAACCCAAACCTGTAACCGAGGACAAACGTTGAGCTGAATTAGTGTAAAGTCTTCTTTTGCTCACAAATAGGTGGTTTAAACGAAAGACTCTGATGTTGCGAATTTTGTCTAGCTGTAAATATCTGAAAATGATAACTAAACTGTTGCTCTTTCCTCCCATATGAATCTTTTAGCAGAAACCCAGATGTTTTCAGCGTTGTGCAAAAACCACAGGAATTAGTCTCACTGTTCCAATACTTTTGAAGGGCATAATAACATCTGTCAGGCTTCTCGCTACACACAGAAGCGGTGCAGTAAAAGGCACTGATGCACAACAACAAAAACAACACTGTGTCTGCCATTGTTGTTTTGGTGGTAAGCCACTGCTGACACACGAATGCTGCCAGCCCAGAACGTCGGCATGTTTTCCCAGACAACCGTGTTGAGCATATAGAGCAAAACGATTAGGAGCGTCGTTTTAAAAAAAAAAAAAACTCCACTAAGGCGGCCGTTCACGTTCCGCTGTCGTATAAAATGGATGTCCAAAATGATACTGTTTCAGGACACGGCGTGAGGACGATCCCCCCCCACCCTACTTCCTCATCGGTGCCAGTGTGATACCACTGCTGTTGATGAGATGGAAGCCCCCCAGCATCAGAGGAATTTAGCACCCTAATCGCGGGATTTAAGCCTTACTTACTGTCAATTTAAACCCGAGTCATGTGCGCCTTGTCTTGATTGCCTCTGTGATGACAATGCCTTCTTATCAGCATGAATTGAAACACAAATAGCTGCGGATCAACTACCTTTGTTGCATACTCATTAATAAGGTCTGCAATGACAAACTTTGCACCGGAAACTTGTAATGCTTAGTCATGCAGCTGTCATAATAGATGAAATCACCTGTAGAGGTAAATTTACTGAGCTTCTCTTTTATACCCCTGTAAGTCACACCTTATTATTTTTATTAAAATGTACTCTTCCGTCTCTAGCATTGTTTTCTCGTACTCTAAAAACATGTTGTGAATTCATAATTCTTTGAATTATTCAAAAAGAATGCACTGTGTCCCCCAACTACAAACCTACAAAACAGTATAATCAGTCATGATTAATGCCAGTGTCAAGTTACATGAGACCACTGTGCCAATTTTCCATCAGTTTCCTTTAGCAATCATTCTTCATTTTGTGTTTTCCTAGAACTTTCTGGAATTGAAAGAAAGCCCAATAAATGTGATAAACAATGCACTGTTTCAGGGAAGGGAAGCAGTGGGATTTAAGTGGGTGTCACATTCAAGCACTAGCGTCTGCTAAGATTGCTGCTTATCAAGGATGTAGCGTTTTTTGAAAATGAGTCAACATTGGCGTGCAGCCGAGTGCCCAGTGCTAATTGATAACTACAGCATGTAGTACTCAATTGTACCGCTATAGTGCAAAACAGTTTTTCACCCTTTGAGCGTCCCTAAGTTTTTTTTTTAACCACTACGTAAGCACCGGAGCGCCTTCGTTCGCAACTAGTTATCCAGTGCCGTTGTGACATACTGTTAGCTTAGTTAGCTGCTAGCAACACGAACACCCTAAAAACACGTTATGTTCAGTTTATCCGTTGGTGTAGCCGCTTTAGTGCACCGCATTGTCAGCCATGTGTTTTACATGGAGAAAGTGAAATTGTGAGTGAGCGGATGTTACCTTTTAAAAGTCTGACTTGACAGCAAGCATGTGGACCAGAGCTTTGGGCTGCTTTGGCCACTTCAGAGCGCCTCTTTGTCAGCCGTGAGTGTGAGCATGTCACGGAGAGAGGGCAGAAAAGCAAGGTATTTTTATTTATTTTTTTAAATCTGATGAGACATCCATTGCTTGGTCCGGGGATCCACCCAGGCACGGCTGCTTTAGAGCGCCTTGTTGTGACATTTAAAAGTCAAGTTGGTAGCATATTATTTCACCCCCTTGGAGCCGTTAAGCGGATACATTTGTGTGTCTCAAAAACATGGAGTCATGTGTGGTATAAGATGCTAGATGAAATGGCATTCATTTTTCCTGGACATACAAGTGGTATTTGACAATTGACAAATTGACCAGGATGTGGATTAACCACATTTTATAGACACACCCACATCAGATGGGTGGGATTAATTTTTCTCAACTTTTGAAGTCTCATTTTATAAACTTGGCCTTTTCTTTTAATCATTCAAATCTGGCAGGGTTATTAAAACAACACTCTTCTCTGCTGCATGTCCAAATTAGAAGACATTTATTTTCATTTTATAGGGACTTATCATCCTGTAAGTGGTGAGTTCATAAGTGTGGCATGAGATGAAGCTCCCATAATGATCTTAATTTATAAAATAGATCAACCAAAAGTCTTTCAGGTCACTTCAGTGTCAAACAAGTAACCATTTCTTTGGTATGAAAAAACTCCCCTTGAAGTCTCAATCCAACAAATTCCCCGAGTCATGCGTCGAGCATCTCTGCTACGATAAGAGAGGCCTGTTCACAATCATGTGTCCTTGGTCATGTCGTGGGCTGTAATCTAAACCCAAATAGTCATTGTTGAAAGAACAAGGAGGGTGAATGCCATTTAAATCTTGTAAATAAGGGTTAATAGTTGGTTAGCGGCTCCAAGCTTTTACGAGACTGTCATGGTATCTGAGGCACGATTAGCCTCTCAATGTCAATTTAGCCTCCTTGTTGATCAAGTCTGTCCTTTAGCCGGAATTAAATGTTGTAAACAATACTTCAAAGTGGAAGTTTCGTCCCTTGAGTACATTGCAGCCGATGCGTGTGTACATTGAAGCCAGTCAATCTTGGGAGCAATGGGAGTACATCACCAACACATCGGGGTACAATTGTAAATGAACTCAGCCATTTTGCTGGCACCGTGTCATGTGTTGGCGAGGTGGTGATGTTTCCAGTCATTATGTGTTGACGTGCCGCATGCTGACTTCAGTTTCATCTGTTGTTGTAGTTGCATTTCAGTTAGTCCAGCCAGATTAGATCCAAGATGATTTGTGTGAGGACTCCTCCACTGACTTGAGGAGCTGATGTTCTTGGGTCGCGTATCCTAAATGCCCATCAGGTGAATCGCTCGAGGGCTTCCACATTTGTTTCACAGTGGCAACATTCATCTAACTTATATTTTAGCCATATTCAACAAGCTACATTTATTTGAACTCTTTGATTGGTATTATGAAATGAACAATCTGGAGTACTCATTGTGATTAAGCTTTTTTGTAGCTTTTCTCTCACTGCTTTGGTCTTAATGGGTGACTCATAGTTGAGACCAGAAATATTCAGACAAGCTCAAGAGTGTAGACAGACATTTTGCTTTAATTGAAGAGGTTTCACAAAAATGTAACACTTACCCATGGCTCCACAGACACCAAATTCTTCCCTGCTCTTGCTGGCTTCAGATTGATTTGTCTTGGCCATTTAAGAATTTTCAATTTCTTCGTCTTCACCACTTCTCAAACAGATCAAGCTGTTAATATTAATGATACTCTCAAAATTCATGGTTACCTCTGTCAGATCAAACCTCAGTGTTGTAATGCTTCTATCTAGATGTGATTATCCTAATTAAATGTGCTGCGGTGTGGGTTGTGTATTTTCCATATTGAATCTTCATTAAAATGCAGTACAAAGGCAATTGTCTTAGCTGCATATGGTCAACAGCGGCCCGACTCTGTGCACCAATGCAAGGGAACAGTGTCGTTCTTTATTTTGCTCCGAATCCAACACAGCCTGGCACCGGACCCAGAACCGACAGTGTTTGAGAGGCCACACCATGCGCTTGTGGATGGCAGGGTACGTGTGTTGGGTTCGGCAGTGTGCCCGCAAGCAATTAGCCATGAAATGAAATGCTTGGGGAGCGTCAGCGTCAGACAGCCAGTGCTGGGATCTCTCTTGAGGGGGGATGCGAGGCGATGATGTGCCACTCACATCCCCGTAGCGGAGCCCGAAGGCATCTTGTCTGACTGGCAGCGGCTCAGCAGATTATGTAAGAACAGGGTTCTTTGGCTGTGTGCTGGGCCTCTGTCTTTATTGTTCTCCTTAGGTCAGTTGGAGGCTGTTTGCTTCTCGCTCTGCTGCTTGGGTGGTAGACTACTGAGTAAGCCTGATACTGAGATTAATATGTGAATCCCCACTGTCAGTAGGAATGACTTTGACACGGTTGTGTTTTGCTCTACTTTGGAACATTAGTAGGCAAAAAAACGGGAATGGAAGGGTCTTTTATTTCATGGTAAGTCTTTACACAAGATCCTTCTTTCACAGGCCAACCAGGAGTTTCTTGAGCAAATTAGTGGAAGATTTAATTTTGACAGTTTCAGATTGTCACTTGTTTTGCAGTATCCATTCGATAATGGCATTGTAGAAAATCCTGTTGTACAACCCCAATTCCAATGATGTTGGAACATTGTATTAAACATAAATAAAATAGAATACAATGATTTGCAAATTGTGTTCAAAACTACAAAGATGAGGCATTTAATGTCCAAACTAATAAACTTTATTCTTTTGAGCAGATAATCCTCAACTTGGAATCTAATGGCTGCCAAATGTTCCAAAAAAGACAAGACAGGTGGCCAAAAAGACTTGGGAAAATTGTGGAATGCTCATCAAACACCTGTTAGTAACATCCGACAGGTGAACACTCTAAGTTTGAACAAACGGGTGCCATAATTAAGTATAAAAGGAGCTTCCATGAATTGGTTAGTCATTCACAAGCAAAGATGGCGCGAGGTACACCTGTTTGTCAACAAGTATGTGAGAAAATAGTCAGTTTAAGGACGATGTTCCTCAATGTACAATTGCAAGGAAATCAGGGATTTCATCCTCTCTGGGCCATAATATCAAAAGGTTCAGAGACTCTGGAGAAATCACTGCATGTAAGCGGAAAGCCCAAAAACCAACATTGAATGTCCGTGATCTTTGATCCCTCAGGCTGTACTGCATCAAAAACTGACATCAATGTGTCAAGGATATCACCACATGGGGTCAGTACAGTTTGGCACAACATCTGTAAGACTCATAAGAAGAAGTTCCACCTCTGCGTTGAGCCTCTCAATCCCGGCAGAAAGTACCTCTATACAGGAAATGCTATATTTTTTTTACCAAAATGCTGTATTTTAGAGTATGGGGAGGTTTGGCTACTCGAAGCTACCAAAGGGAACGTTACATTTTTCACAAAATCCTTCTTTCGTGAGCTGTTGGCTGATTATATGGAGCATATTTTGGAAAGGTCTATGAAGATGTATTACGATGAGTTGGTGTAGTTTTTTTTTTTTTTTTTTTTTTTAAGAGCCCCAACATTGTTGAAGTGCATTTATCATTGTCAAGATCTGTACAGGCTCCAAGATGGCAGCTGTTGGGTGAGAGGTCAGATTATTGGGCCCAAAGTGTCTCCTCATGGTGGGCGTTTTGTTGTAACCCGTCAAGAATGTTTACGTTTGCATACCCTTGATACGAAACAAATCCTAATGTCACGCTGACCAGTCGGTAGTTTATATCATGTGACGTTGGTGTTGTCGTTTTCTTTTTCTTGGACAGCCTTGAGCGACAGTGTTTGTACGAATGTGATATTGGAGAAGTGCCGGATGTGTTTACCTAATTTGCTATCATCATGAGGCCTTTTGGAACTAATTTGAATTTGTGCTGCCTACGCCAGGGAGGGGTTTGTGGTCTTTCTGATGATGTTGTCTATCTGGGAGCATTTTGTGACCTCGCTTGGTTGACCTACTTTTTGAACAAACTTTTTCTTTCCTCCCTGTTTTTCAGTGGCAGCTTTTTGAAGTTGCTTTAGTCACAAAGAAGTTGGCTGGCTGGCCGACCAGCATGTTGCCAGAATTAACATCTGCAGTGCAGAATGGGAGGTCCCGTTGCATTTCAATGTACATCCAGGCTCCAGACAATGAAGCATTCTGTTGTTTCTCTACTGGACCCCAGGAACCCCATACGGGAGACCTGTAAACCAATTTGAACATTCATGTTATAAACAGTGAAGCTTGAGGGATGACATTTTAGTAAAACTCCCATCTGTACAAATATAATTTGACTAATACACAAGCTTGCAATTGTTTTCCTCTGCAAATGTCATTAAATTAGCCAAAAGCATAGGCTCTGTCTTTTTTTATTTTTTTTTTACATTAAAATTCCTTGATTCACAGTCTCCTGAAACTTTTCAAAAGTATCTGGAAAATAACACAAGCAGGTGGGATGGTGGGTGACTGGTTAGCTGCCTTACATTTCTGCGGACTGTGGTTCAAATCCCGGCCATGCGTCTGTGAAATTTGGGACTTCTCCCTGTGCTTGCGTGGGTTTTTTCCAGGTATGCAGGATGCTCTCCCTCCACATTCTAATAAATTCAAGTTATGCTTTTAAAGTGCAAAATAACTAGCTTCCTTCAATAATTTGTTAAATGTGAGTATATGGTTGGAACAGCATTTGCCTTCTCCACATGTGTGTGTACAAATGAGACCTGGAATGTTGTGCAACTGAAGTTGTACATCAATCAAGAGTTGGAAAGAATTCCATCTACAAAGTTTCAACAATTAGTGACCTCAGTTCCCAAAAGCTGATTAATCTTTATTGGCATGTTGCAGGTATAAAAATTCAAAATGAGAGAATATTTGCAAAAAGATTAAAAAAAAAATAGAAAGTTAATCACTTTTATTATTAAATAGCTTGTCTTTATAGTGTATTCAAATGAATATAGCTTGAGAAAGATTTGCAAATCATTGTTTACAAATCCAAACGTAATTGAAATTTGGGATTGTATTACAAAATCTCTTAAATGACTCAGTTGAATGTATTTGACAAATCTAATATAAATGGTACAGAAATGTTTAAAAACTAATGATTGCATGCAAATGTATGGAAGCATTGTAAAACCATAAAAAAGTAGTGATACTGGCCTTTTTTTTAAACATTCTTCATGGCCATACATGTGGAATATTAGTGACCCACTGGTAATATTAATACAGTGCGACCTTAATAGTTGAACGCAATCCATACTATGACGCTGGTTAAATTCTAAGTGGTTTTCCCCATCGGAAATAATGCTTAGGTAATTGTTTTTCAGTCTTAAAACTGTCCTGTAGTAAAATTATTAAATAAGTTATCTGAATTATAACCTTATAATCTTGTTTTAGTGTGAGGATAAGAAAACTGACCTTGTTTCTCTGTCTCTCTCTCTCTCTCTCTCTGATATTGAATTATCACTTTGCTGTGAGACAAAGCAATATGTTTGTGGTTGGGGGGTGCCTGATGCATGAGGCGGATGATAACTGTTCACGTGTGGATTGATGACCTCGCCTATGGAGAAAGAGGCAGGCCCTTATTTAGAGCCAGTTGCACTTGAACTGTCTTATCTCATTATTCCCAAAGTGCATATCCTGTGTCTTGTCTACAAAAGTCTTAACATTATTTTCCATGGAAAAGATATGTCAGAAGTACATAGGCAAATATGCAAAAGTACAGACATACTGCATCGATAAAATGGAGAGGGAATATGATACTGTTTGTTGACGTTTTTGCGGATTCGTTTTTCTGCTGTTATTTCAAATGTTCATGTACATTTTCCGAGCCGCTTATCCTCACAAATGTTGTTTGTGAAGGACTGCGTTTTATAGAAGCGGTGTGAGTCGTATTTGCTAAAAGCTGCTTAAAATGCGTGGCCATTGAAAATGTAACAATATACCATAATGATGTTTTGTTTCTGGGACAGTTGTCAACAGACTATTACAAAAGTTCCCCTTTATTGTGTGGTTGCGTATCCTGGAATTGAAGACCCGGATTAAAGGATCTGTGGGATTATATTTAGCCGCGGTAGTCAATTAGCCCTCCTCCCTTTGCTCTGTCACACATCCAAATATCCTTTTTGCAGTTGAGTCATTTCCTGTATTTCATTGCCCTCTTGTTTTCTATATTCATGTAGGAATGATGCCTTTTCTCTCTTAGGTCTGCCAAACAATTATACTGACGTAAGACTCATGGCGTTCAGAGGCATTTCAATTTGTCCATCTTTTATTCATATTCTTGGTGTCCGGAGCAAGAACACAGAGTCCATCGCGATCCACACACATTTGCAACCTAACATCTGGCTTGGCCAGACCTCCTCTGTGGTCGGGTAACACTTGTTTTATTTGGACAACTCCCTGCTGCTTCAAACTAATCTTCATAATGTTTCCGCTGTTATGGAAGTCAACCAACCTTTTTGTATCAAGGGGAGCATTTGTCACTTTGCATCGTTTACTACATATTATAGTCCAGATTCGCTTGAATGGCCATCTGTTGTCCTTAGTCAATACTGTATTATTTTATTGTAAAGAAGTTATATTTAAGTCCACTCACACACAGATGATTGAGAGTACTCTGCAAAAGTCTTCTTAGGCTGCCACGACCGATGTTTAATGACTTATTTACAACCAGCAATTTTTGTAAAAAAGTAAATGGTATAATAGCTCAAGCAGCAAAAGTAGGAATACAAAAAAATATAAAACTGTGGACCATGGAAGAAACCATTACATTTTCAATGTTGTAGCTATGGGATTTTTTTCAGAATTTGAATCACATGACATGACTACTTGTTAGTCATCTTAATTTAACCAGTAAGTAGCCAAAGTAACAGTGAGATGAACAACCGTTAACGAAACATCCATCACTCATTTTCCAAATGGCCTATCCTCACTAGCTTCGTGGGTGTGGCGCCTGGCTCAGTTGACTTGGGGGCAGAGAGGTTTTATACACCCTGAACTGTTAGCTAGCCAATTGCAGGATACATATAAACAGCCATTCTCACTCATTTTCATACCTATAGACTATCTAGAGTCTGAAATGAATTTAGCATGCATGTTTTTGGAATATGGGAAGAAATCCGGGTCCCCAGAGAAAGCAACCCAAACTGGGTGGCTGGATTTGAAGTATGAGGCAAACGGACTAACCAGTCACCCACCATTATTGCGGTAAGGAAACAAGTGATAAGCATATACACAAGGTGGCGATGGCCACAGCTCACGCTGAATCACTGAATAGGCCAACAACAGCCAGCCAACTCTACACCCTCATTTGCTGACACCTACGTCACTTACCAGGCCCCGCCCTTTCAAGTACAATCTGCACCACAAGTGGATTAAAAACAATACTTTTCAGACATCTTATTGTTTAATCACACAAAATCAATTTTTATCAGTTTAATTGATAGGATAATGATAGAATACTCATTAAAGTTTTGTGGATTACTCAATTGTTAAAATATGTTATACCTGCAGTCCTAATTACATAGCACTGCATACAAAACTTTCCCAGTGGCATTATGCTGGTGCATACATGGTATCAAATTAGTACTGCAAAATGTTCTTCGTTCAAGATGTAATGGTAAGGAGGACATTAGACTTCCACAGTGCCATCCCGAATAGTTTTTTCTACGGACTGATAAAACATGGTTTGTCATACAAAATATGTCCAAGCACACAATCATTATAGACATCATCAGCAAAGATGATGAATGGAATTTTGTTGGAATGCGCTTGCATGAGGGGGAAAATGAGAATGCCAGAACCAAAACATTTGAGCGTTTGGTCGTAAAACATTCCAGGCAACAGCTTCACAAATATAAACAGTACTGTCTCGATGAACGCGGCGGCTGGGCTGAGCACACATGGGTGGGGTGCGTGGGTGGTGGGGGGTTTTCCTTGGGGATTACAAAACTAATCTGAGAACAGACAGGGGACACCTGTGGTCCCGCAGACCTTTAAGGATTACAACGGCATGCTGTGATAATGAACGGAGGAATGGGTGCTTCGGGTAGCACATGCCGCCTCAACGCTACCCTGCGCATTTCATGGCGCAAAATTAAATGCTCTCAGCCATTACGACGCAGTCCTGTCACTGTGTACAGTAGTGTATGGGAAGCTGCACCTTGAATTTAGTTAACCTCACATGAAATCCTCAAGAAAGACCTACGAGCAAGTCATTTATGAAGTGTCTGGGAGTCATTTCCGCTGGCTTGAGCGATTGACTAAAAGTTCTTATGACGCTGCATTTACTGTGTACATTCTATTGTCAGTGGATTTCTTGTTGTGGCATGTCAGAGTGTGGGTTGATGAAGTAATAATCTTTCAAGGTGCCACAACTTTATGATAACAGTACTTTCAGTGTAACAGGGTTTTGCATTTTACTTTGAGAAGCTGAAAATGCCTCTCAAACAGCTTGGTTTTCGGTACACAATGAAATGAGAGTGAAGGATGTCTGTCATGCGGGCCGTGTTTTCTTTGTAGTCCCTCCAGCCAGCTGTGTTGGGAAGGTTGTCCCCCTGCAGACCTCCGAGGAGCTGGTGGGTGGTTGGTGTGATTTAAACCAGCTGTCTATTTTTGGTAATTGTATGGCTTAGGCCTTTTTATTTAATGAGAGGATTCATGGATGCTAATTGGTCGTGTTTTTGTCTTGAATTTTGAACCCAAAGGCTAGATAACCCAACTCCCAACTGTTTGCCAAATATCTGCCTGTTGTTTATGACATTAAAGCTGTTAGGTCGTAACAACTACTGTGACCTGCTTAGTTTTCCAGCTTCAGCGCCACAACAAGTGGTAATCAACAACTCCTTTGCCTGATAGACGAAGGTTATCAAAAACTTCGGGTCCAATAACTTGAAGAGCTATTCCCATATTAGAGCACTTACGTGCCAGAATTCTTTTGAATATTTCAAGAATAGTGGCGCCAAAGTAGAGACGGTAAATAAATGAAGACCCGCAAGTGATGGGCTTTCAACTCCCTTCTTCTTGCCATAGAAATCTGTTTCCAATGTGAACGGTTTGGTAGTCGGATGTTCATTCCTGGCATTGGGCCAACCCATATGGAAAGTGGCTTGCAAAACTGTCCTGTATCACCTTGAAAGATTAAAGTAAAACATGACAATAAATTCCGTTTATGTGTTTTGTTTGATTTTGGCAGTTGCCATACTTTGAACACCTGACATACAAAGGCTTGCTGTAAAAGGGTAAAAGTTCATAACAATGACTTTCATGATTGAGAGCATCTCGCCATAGCTACAGTAGAACACTCTCTTGTACACAGCAACTTGTAAGGCCAGACACGGATATAATTTATTTTGATTGGGTCTTAATAGAGCTAACATGTTATGGCCAAAATAATAATCACAATTATTTTGATCAACAATTTAATCACAGTTTTTAATCATGATTATTCCTTGTGTGAGGGGAAAAATATTAAATGCAAAGTGAATAAATGTGGTATTAAAAAGTGTAAAATTGTAACAAAAAGTGTAAGTGTCACAAATTACAATGTAATGGAAGCAAATAGTAATGCACAGAAGGCCATAACATCAGGGTGCAAGCAATGCCTTTTTGTTTGAAAATATTGTGAACTATCAAGAACGGGCCAGCTGGGTTGGCCCGTTGGAATTCAATATTTGTGACTTCCCTCTCTATTTACTTCAGTTTTTTCAGTGGTGTCAGGCCAGCCGAAAAGTTGGAAGTCTAGCCAAGTACTACAACGATTAACAGTGGTTAATGGTGGCTCCTCTCCGCCAACGTGCTGAAAGGCCCAACTTCAAAGTAAAAGCATTAATTCGTTCATTCATCTTCCGGTCTACTTCTCCTACATCAATCCATTATCTGAGCCGCTTATTCTCACAAGGGTTGCGTTGCGGTAGTGCTGGAGCCTACCCCAGCTATCACAGGGCAGGAGACGAGGTACACCATGACCTGGTTGCCAGACAATCACACAGGGCACATAGAAACCAATCAGCCATTCGCACTCACAATTTCACCTAGAGGCAATTTAGTGTTCCTAGTGAATGCATGTTTTTGGGATGTGGGAGGAAACCAGAGGTGCGGCTGAAAGTTTAACCCTGGTCCTCAAACTGTGAGGCTGACGCTCTTCACCAGTCAGCCACCGTGTCGCTGCTTAACCTTCATTAAACATAAATTCCATTATTAGACTTTTATTTTGAAGTTGGCACCAGAGCTCAGTGCTGGATCTTAATGAAGCCTTAACAATGTCTTCACCTCTTGGTGGATAACTGACTAGATTACAGGCACTGCTCCAAATGAAGCACCTTTTCTGGTGGTCAAGTGAAGCATGGTGTGCTTTTTGTGTCTTGTCAGTGACTAGGTTGTTAATAGTTAATGACAATTTAATGGGAAATCTGAAAAATCACAGATGATGAGCATAGATCACTTTGCACAAACATGGCTGAGATATCCATGACATTTGAACCCTGGCGTGAAGAGTGCAATGGTTTGGGAATTTCTCGGCCACCTCAACTGACATGGTTCAGATGCTGTCGTGAAAAAAACGTGGGCTTATACATTTGTACCTTGCCGAGTTTAATTGACCCCTCCGTACAGGGCACTTAACCACGCCTCCTGAAGTCACGTTGCCCCACTGTTCAGACAAACATTAGACAAAATGGCGTCGCAGGAAGAAAAGTCCAGAGCGAAATTGTCCGATTTACCAGCTGATTTTTCACTCGCATTCTTACCGAATAGTGAAATATTCTTGAAGAGCAGACAGCAGGGCTTCAAGTATTTCAGCGAGGGGTATTTCAATGGTATTTCCATGCATATCGACGGAGAAACCATCGATATTAGCGCGAGATCTTTCCGGAGTCAGAGGAAGACCGAGAAGCCACATAATATATTATAACCGAAAGACGAAGTCGTCATTCACAGTTTCCTATTTTCGTGTTACCTATCACACTCGTGTGCAGAATCTGTATGTGTATCTGTATAGCCGTTTGTGAACCGCCGTATGAAGGAAAAGAAGAAGACGAGGCTTGATTTGCGAGTTGTTTCTCTCGTTTTCTTTGTGTAACGTCACGCGCTCCCCTCAATAATTATTCTTGAATTAGTGCCGAACCTATGTAAGTCCCGACCGAGTATGACAATCACTACTTTAGTTTCCTCAAGCATCCTTTCTTCAGTCTTGGTGTCTCGGTGCACGTCGAAGGCTTTTAGGACTCGCTAGTCCGGTTTAGCTTAGCTCGCTAGTCGCCAACACAGTGACACATTTGTGCAGTCAGGTCCTCGCAAAGTCTCGCTCAACACAGAACAAGTGTGTCAATCATTCACACGTAGCTATCTTATGCAAGCAAAGAACTCCTAATTCATTTATATGAGACATGTATTGAAAATCAAATATAGGGCTTACCTTCGTGCAAACATCTGTTCCTGTTGATTTTAGATGGATTCAGTTGATCATGCGATCTTCCACAAAGTTTGATCCATCGAAGACATTTTTCGTACTCGCTCTTCGGTTTTTGAAAGGGTACAAATTGAACTCCACCAACTAGCCTATCAGGATACCTGTCATCACTATTACAAATTCCGTGACTACACCTCTTAACCATATCTATTGTTAAGAATCCCAAAGACGTGATAAAACGCAAACAAAAGCTCTACTGAACCATGCGACTTTGTCTAAGGTAATGGCGGATGACAACAAGGGGCGTGGTTTAGGCACATCTCTGGCCTCTGATTGGTCATCGACAGAGGGGTCAATTGATCTGCATAATCTCAGACTCAAATCTCAGACAACGCTGAATGGTCCAGTATAGCTTCTGTTGGCGTTTTATCGCGTATTTGGGTTCTTTAACAATAGATAGGGTTAAGAGGTGCAGTCACGGACTTTATAATAGTAACGACGGGTATCCTGAAAGGCCAGTTGGTGGAGTTCAATTCGTACCCTTTCCAAAACCGAAGACCCAGTACGAAAAATATCTTTGATGGATCAAACTTTGTGTAAGACCGCATCATCAACTGAATCCATCTAAAATCAACCGGAACAGAAGACCGAGTACGAAACATGTCTTTGACGGATAAAACTTTGAGGAAGACCGCATGATCATCTGAATCCATCAACCAGAACAGATATGTTTGCATGAAGGTAAGTCCTATATTTGATTTTCAATACATGTCTCATATAAATGAATTAGCAGTTCTTCAGTTGCATAACATAGCTACGTGTGAATGATTGACACACTTGATCTGTTTTGAGCGATATTTTGCGATGATCTGACTGCACAAACGTGTCCCTTTGTCCGCGGCTACGCTAAACCGGACTGTGTTAGCACGAAGGTATGCCCCATATTTGATTTTCAATACATGTCTCATATAAATGAATTAGCAGTTCTTCGTTTGCATAATATAGCTACGTGTGAATGATTGTCACACTTGATCTGTGTTGAGCGATATTTTGCGATGATCTGACTGCACAAACGTGTCCCATTGTTCGCGGCTAATTAACTAAGCTAAACCGGACTAGCAGTCCTAAAAGCCTTCGACGTGCAAAGAGATGCTAAAAAGTAACTAAACACCATACTACAAAAAAATATTGGCTTTAATATTCACCGAGTTTTTTTGATGACAAATTTCATTTTTTCTCCAAAATGAGACATATCCAAACATTCTATTCTTGGCAAAGTGAGACATATCCAAATTTCGACTTAAACCTTCAGGAGCAGCTGTATTTTTTTTTAAAAAATCAGTTGCTTTTGATAGGCAATCATGAAAACTATTTGCCTTTCAACATTTCAAGCATTTTAAAATAATATTTAAGACCATGACCACCACATTTAGAGAGTTAGGTATCAGAAATAAGGGTCAGTCACCAGTCACAATTTTCACAATTAGCTCACTGATGTCAGATGTTGAAAAAGGAGATGAAAAAATGGGAATTTCTTTTAAAAAGGTGTTTTTCAGTTATTTAGAAACTGTTTGTTTGTTCAGTATGCGATTCTGCAATCCGACATCTGCAGCCATTGTGTCACTCAGTTGATTAATTTTGTTTATAAATTGATGTGAGATCATTAAGAAAGTAAACTGCTTCAAACAAGTCTGCCAAGGTTAATATGGGTTGCGAGGGATACCAGCAGAAAAAAAATGGGTAGTCGATCTCATACACATCTCCAAAATGAAATCAGTTTCAAACTCACAAATTCACTGGTTGAAATCTGACTCATTGAGTCTGCTTTCTTTTGATTTTATTTATAGCTGTCGCTGTCGGGGGAAAGAACACTGCAGAATAGGGTATAAGTCTGTAGTAATAATAACAGTATTCATAATCCTCATAGACAGAAATTGAGTCTACTCCAAGGGTGTTGATTTCCTTTTAATGTCAACTTTTCTCAAGTCATAGCCGATAAGTTTCCTTATAAAAAATGGCAAAAAAAGATTGCATAGAATTATAAAAATTTATTCATTCATTAATGATCGTTGGTGAAATATTTTGATCAACAAAATTACTATTCAAGCATTACACAATCATAGACAAAACAGTATGTTTATTACATTCAGATACAATGGTACTTGAATGAGAACTGAAGTATTAAATTGCAATAATTTCATAAAGAATTAAAATTAAATTGGAAAACCACCCTCACAATGGGACAGCCTGCCAGTAAACCAGCACAATCACTGATTCATTTATTCGATATTATTAAACATTGATAAACAAAATACAAGACTTAGTTCAGCTTGAAAGCATGCTCCTACTTGAATTCGCTAACATCCAGTACAGATGTGGGTCTGCTGCCAGTGAAGTGAGATGGAGTTCCCCGTGTCATCCTGCCCGATTTATTGATTTATTTATGTATTTATTTATTTTTTTATTACCA
Organism: Syngnathoides biaculeatus; assembly: GCF_019802595.1. NCBI lineage: Eukaryota > Metazoa > Chordata > Actinopteri > Syngnathiformes > Syngnathidae > Syngnathoides > Syngnathoides biaculeatus. The sequence goes on along the minus strand of NC_084653.1, from coordinate 14,189,002 downwards.
CATGCAGTGTGTCTCATACTTTGGGTTACTGCTGTGAGCTATGCTAGTACATAGTACAGACACAGTTATAATTTCTGGCTTTAATATCAGTCAGATGCAGCTGCATGTGTGTGTGTTTGTATTATCAAAACTGCCTTCACTAAATTCACACACTTTGTGTTGTGCTGTTTTGCTTTATTGGCCTTGGCAGTCTTCACAGCTGCACGGAAGATTACAAGCAGCTGCTGTGGGCAACGGGTTATTATGGGATAAGTTATATCCCACTATAGGATATAGCACAAAAATGCTTTAAAGGACATCTGTTACTCAAACGTTTATGATCTTTTTTTGGATTATTGTCAGGTCATGTGATATTTTTGGCTCCGTTAGAGCTAGTGAGTTAAACGTGTCATGTAGTCGAGTCTTGACAACAGCTCCACCCTCATCCAGATAACCTCTTCCATAGCATTTTATCCCTGTGTTATCAGTTTATTCCCAAACCTCTTAACTTACTACCGTGACAAGCTATTTAATTGTAATGCATCAGGATGTGATGTCATTTATCAAAAAATGTTACCACTCCCAAGTTCGAAAACTCAAAGTGGTCCACAAGCCCCCACAACCGTTTAAATACGCTCAGATGCCGTTCAGTGATTCTGAACTGAAGGTAACCTGACCCTCCAGTATGCCGAGCGCCTCTCATAGCTCATTAGCGCTTGGACGTCGTAAGGTAGGGTGGTACAAGTAATTCTTTGCTCGGTTTGTACCTTCACCAAGCAGGAAGACCAGAGCTGAGTCAACCCTTAATTACTCAAGTGCCCTCAATACCCCGGCTATGTAAAAATTACCCAAGGCCTTTTATTCCCAGGCCAGTGCGTCACAAAATATAACAAGGCAAAACTTATTGTGATCAAAGTTACAGGAATCATAAATCCAGTTTTATCTTAATCAGTGCCACCCATTTTCAAAGGAGAGCCAACTCAATACTACATCCAATGGACTGATCTATCCTGAAAATACTGATCTGCACCTTCAAAGGCAACACTAAACTAGCCCTCCCATATCTTGCTGACCTCCTGCACATTGGCATACCATTTTGCCTTCACGGATCTTTGTCCTCCATCCACTTCACGAATGCCTCCCTTGACCCTCTTACAGTGGTTTTCAAATCTGTACTTCACAGACAAGCTAGTTGAGACCCTTCTCCATACTAACCTGTTAAAAATGTGCTTGAGCATTATATATGGAGGTGGCAGTGAATGGTTAGATTTCAGTTGAATGAGTTAATGTGTTACAGGACAGGAAACTGAAACTAGGTAGTTATCTTGCTGCTTCCCCTAATTCCCAGCATTGAGTTGAATTTGTGGCCTTGCAGCCTCTGCTGAAAAGTAATTAAATTTGCTGGTCATTCCAGTAGGGGAGACTGCAGCGCACTGAAACCTCTCTTTGAACATAATGCTGACAAATACAAATGTTTGAAAAACTCCAAAGCCAGTTGGAGACTGGACAACCCTTGCTCAGCATCTGACTCTCCATTACTCATTCATGAAAATAGACTCGGGTATTCATCTATCTTCCCCTTTATACCCCTTGCAGAACTCTGCTGGAAAATCCATGGAGAAGAAAATTAAGACTTAACAACTGATATGATCTGGGCAGACCAATCAGGGTGGGGAGAAAACAGTGGAAAATATTGTCACGGAGCAAAACCAAACCACTGAAAATGTATTGTTATTATTTTTAATTTTTAATTACCACCAAGACCTTTCTTTAGCTCCTTTAGTTTTCTGGCTTTGGGAGCAGACACAAATTTAAGTTTTGAATGTTAACAGTAGCTTTTTTTTTTTTTCCAGTTTTAGCAATATTTGACCTGATTATTCAGACATGGATTAATTACAAACACATGGGTAAGATTAGATTCATAGCAAATTCACAGAGTCACTCTTGAAATATAAATTCTGTATAAACCACTAGTTGACGTAACAGGAAGTCAGTATGCTGTGTTGAAGTTATCAGTTTGGTTGCCATGGTTTTAATTATAGACTTGTTAATTATAGACTTTATTAGAGGTCTTGATGAGTCGGATCTTATTTCATCGGAGGTGTTGAGGCTGTCCTTTGCAGGTCCTCATAGCGTTAGATATTTACTCATGAGCGACTTTTCCATCCACTGTAAACATAGTCTTGATGGTTTCAACAAAAGCTCTACAAAAAGAGATATATTTTCAATTCAAACATATTGGATGGTGCTGTGTTTCCCCCTGTTCCTCGGACTCGGCAAACACAAGCACCATATGATATGATTAGTTTTTGGTTTAATGGCGTCACTGTATTTCTGCTACTTTATAGTTTTATTTATCAGCGGCAATAATCTTGTTTATATTATAACACTCACCCATCACAATGTTAGTAACTGCAGGATAATCCATTGACATCCAATGTTCTTCCTTTAACAAAAATGTGTTAAATTTCTTTCTTTCTGAGCGTGTGGGTTCATTGTCAATCTGGCTCTTGGGCCGTTGACTGTACCACTGCGATGTGATGATATTTCATCATCCACGGCCAATTAACTGTGACGTTCTTCTTTCCTACAGAACTCAATGAATCTTCCCCCAGACAAAGCCCGCCTGTTGCGGCAGTACGACAACGAGAAGAAGTGGGAGCTCATCTGCGATCAGGTGGGTTGGTACTGTATGATGTAAACCCTAAACACTAATGACATACTATTGCTCACATTGGGGATTGCTCTCGCTGTAAGCAATATTAGGTATACATACACCGTCTAATCTGACATACCTTTGCAAAGATGATAAAGCTTGTTATTTTTAACACGTATTAAATTTAAATGTTGTTATTATGGTTTTAGTGTGTAGCAATGTAGTACTGCGGAGAGGTGTTTGGTTAGCTGTAGCTACATAATCATTGCTTAAAGTGGGACTGTCATCCATATAAACATTCTAAAATAGATATTGTAATGAAAAATACATATAACAGTATTCACTTCAATGTCTATACGAAAAAAAAAAAAGTGAGCGGAGAGCGCGTCATCCATGCACAAAGTTGCGCAATTGAGTGTCCCTCGACATCCAAGTCGTCACCATATTAGTCGCGTCCTCTGTCCCTGACGTCATCGTCACTTCCGCCGTTGAATACGCGCAGTGCCTGCTACTATGGAAGCCGAACAACACAGATAATCGGATTTTTCCGACGCCCCTTCTGACACCGAAGCTCTTTTCGAAAAGGACAACGCCACACAACCGAGTAAAGTTACCGGGGCAATATTGCACTATTGTTTCAAGCCGAGCGGTGCTGCTTTAGGGGTGTTCTCACAGTCGAGCCGGGGCTCTTTATGCGCGCACACGACTTGAGTAACACATTGTCGGCTGGGTTCTTCAGAGGCGCCCCCGTCGCAAAGCCCGACGCGCAGCCTTCGCAGAAGCTGTGATCGCCGAACGCGTCTCCTCAGCCGGTGTGGCTGAGTTTCGGCGCCCGTGGTGGGATATAAGGAGGAGGTGGAGCCGAGCTATGCTGCTTTTAGGTGTATGTTCGCTGCAGTATGCGATGAACACTATCGAGACGAGGCTGAGTGAGACAATGTTGGCTGGGCGATTTCATACGCGGATCTTTTGTTACGTTATGAGAGACCGATTACGTGGTCCACTCCAAACTATTATTTTTTTTTTTAGTCGCTGTATGCGCACATCAACACATTTCATACGCTGATATTTTGCTACGTTATGAGAGAGACCGATTACGTGGTCCGCCCCAAACTATTATTTTTTTTAGTAGCTGTGTTCACACCTACCTGTTATTTGGATCCCACGAAGCTCTCGTCCTCTGCACCCGTGCAATCCATTTTTCACAACAAACAGAGTCTCTTTCAAACTTATGAAGGGTAATTCCATTCTCCCGAGTGTTCAAGCAATGTCCAGCAATGCAATGAGCCGGCATTTTGGCTAACACGAAGGAACAACGAGCTACCTTCCTGGAAGGTAAAACTAATGGAAACAAACGAATCCACGAGGGGGCGCCGCTGTCCTTTACGTCACTTCCTGCTTCTTCTCAAAAACAAAATCCCTGAGAGGATTTTCATGGCGGGAGTTACAAAAAGCTGTATACATCAAAATCATGTTTTGTGGTGAAAAAACACATGGGACCTTATTGGCTGTGGGGTTTTCATTAAAAATATACCAAAAATCATCCGTTTGACGACACTTGACCTTTAAGGGGACAGTTATTGCAGTGCCTACTAACACTCCTTAACAAGCCCACCTTTCAATGCTGCACTATGACCACCAAGCACTCGACAGAGAACGTGGTAAATCTATGCTAGCTATATGCTAAGTCTCCTAAAGCTTTGCAGAAAAGACCGACCTTCTCTTCCAGAGTGACAAATCATTAACTATTTTGTTGGACTGGTAGGACTAAGGATGGGAATCTGAGTGACTATAGTTCCTCAATCAACTGAGGGTAAAATTAATACTGTCCTTTATTTATTAAGGTTCTTTCGGTAGGTCTTATGGTTTTCACCATAGAACATTAGGTAGGGCAGTGCAAATGCAAAGGAAAGGAAATTTGTTATAGATCTCATGGCATGACTCCTTTTGGTAGCTGGCTCCAAGTCAAAACCCCAGAAACTCCCAAGATGGGATTACTTAAATAATGTTAGTGATTTTTATTCTTATTCAGGTATTTCAAAAATGTTAACACAAGTGGAAAAACTCTTTGCTCTGCCTCTCATTTAGGTTGTGCTACGCTTGCAATTTTGCACGTTTGGCAGAAGCAATCCTGTGTGGGGCCATTTGGCAGATCATCTTCCTCATCTGTTTGCGTGAAGTTTGCGTCTATTTTTACGCATGCAAACCTTTAGTAAATCATCCCAAAGGTCTTTCTCTGTCTTGACACACTGGCCTGGCATCAAGTGGCTGAAGTGGCTCAGCGGCACGTTTGGTTCAGTTAGCCAGTTAAATGGCTTGGCCTGTTATTTGCGTCAGTGCTGCGTGTGGAAAATAACATGGGAAGCACACTGGGCGCTCAATTTTGTTCTTGACGCTCCACTCAGCCTGCAGCCTCAGTGAGAGAGTGGTTTTCCGCCGCTGTGACCAGAGGAGAAAATCGGATAAGAGATCAGGACCACCACCCACCCCGAGCTACTGACCCTGAAGGGAACAGTGCCATAGAGCCCAATGGGCGGCTGAGTGTCAGTCCAAGATCATAATTTTTATTTTTTTATCCACCAATAATGTGATGGTAATATGATGATGACGCTAATCTTAGTGTCACTATTTTATCCGATAGAAAAACTTGACATTTGAAGGTAATCCATTTGTCAGAAAATGCGCCCAACTTTATGGCTGTCCTTACTTCTCTGGCCACATGCGACTGAGTACTTTCCTATGTCATAGCTGTGGGGAGTCTCTTAGTTACCATAGAAACACTGCCTGAGGGAGGCTGAGGAATGGAAATGGTGCGTACGGCGCTCTGAACAACAGACCCTGCAAATGCAGGCATACCCCATAAATATTAAAACTTCCAAGATGAAATAATGATAAGACAAGATTAAAACACCCACCCACTGAAGAGTGGTCAATCGAGTGACCTTGTGCTCAGTCTTTTAAGAGTGTGCTTTGCCAAATACCTTCAGTATTGCACATATTTGTATTGCTTTCTGAATAGGTTTGGGCAAGGTTTTCAAACACAAACAAGCATTTATCTCAATAACTTTGATCCCGTTTTTATGACTGTCACAATGGATAAATGTGATAGCACTGCTGATGGTGTTTGAGGTTGTCTGCAGTCATGTGAATATTGTAAAAAATACCCTCAAGTCCATTTGTCTCAATGGAAATTCTCATTTACCGCAATTTCTCATTTATAATACACTCTCAAGTATAACCAGCTTGCAGAACGTAATGAACCAAAGAAAAATGATGTGCACAGATCACACGTTCACTCCTGGAGCAAGATAAAAAAAAAAATAGCTAAAGCACAAATAAAGCTGCATAGGGGGGAATACATACACATAAGATAGGATAACATTCACTTCATGACAAATATTTAAGGGATAAGGGGAACTAACTTGATTTAAAACACCGTTTAGCAATCACACAACAGTGCTAGGCACGCTGGAACATCCTCTGACAGAAAGCTGCCACGATTGTGTCAACATTAATGTCATCATTAAAACATAGCAACTTGCTATTAGATTTCTCAGAGTCCCTAGCGCTGTCGTATAGAATATCAATGTGATGCAGTGGGACAAAAACTGCTTATTCTATTTAAGTTTAAATCTATTTATGTCATGATATGTATTGTCATTACTGTTTTATATCCATCGATCCATCCATCCATTTTCTTTGGTGCTTATCCTCACGAGGGTCACGGGGAGTGCTGGAGCCTATCCCAGCTGTCATCGGGCAGTAGGCTGGGTACACCCTCAACTGGTTGCTAGCCAATCGCGGTATACTGTTTTATAATGAACAATAAATTAAATGATTTCAATTGTATTTGTTAAAAAGTATCTATTGGAGTGCTAATTTTTTGAGTCTGTGATTGGCAATCAGTTCAGGGTGTACCCCCCTCCTGCCTGAAGATAGCTGGGATTGGCTCCAAAACTCCCGCGACCCTTGTGAGGATAAGTTGTTCAGAAAATGGTTGGATAGACATTATTGTGGGTTAAGAACATGCTTATGGTGTAATAGAAACTCATATCTTAAAGCACCACTAAATGAAAGGTGTACAGGGATTTTTGGAAGCAAGTAGAGTGCAAATTACTAATAATGGTAATAATCCCATTGATCTGAATTAACACTAATCTTTTGCTATTTAGAGCGTCTACCTAAATTTGGAGCAGTGGCTTAACCTTGTCCAGCTTATCTACCTGGTGCAGTGTCTTTTAGAATGACCGTGGTTCTCTCCCAGTGTTGTCATTACATGACAATCTTCAAGGCATGTTGTGCTGTTGGCTCTGAGAGTTTGTGCTCATTACCCACAAGATCGCTGCCATTATATGAAGAGTTTGTTTTCAAAACGAGACATCGGCATTTTTTTCAGATTTACGAAACTCGCGCCAAAATTATCCATTCGGAGCTGGATAATTTTGGCGCGAGTTTCGTAAATCTGAAAAAAATGCCTATGTCTCATTTTGAAAACAAACTCTTCATATCTTGGTGAAGTTATCCTGGAGCTGCTTCAGTCCATAGCAGGCAGGCATGTATGATACATGGGAAAAACATGATGTGGTTTGGTTTTAAGCACCAACAGTACAGTTTTGAATGCTCAGGAGAGTAGTTTCAAGCACGGATACAGTCTGGTCATCACTGGAAAGGAAATACTAGTCTGAGAACCCAGGTTATGCAAGTGCATTAGTGCACAGAGACGGGTTTAAACCATGTGTCCACCAAAGCACAAGCATGTTCCACTGAAGAATAATCCAAATGATGAGCTTCGATAACAGTTTATTTCTAATGCATTATCCTTCAAGTTGCATGGGAGGGGTTCCTGGCAAAATCTTTCACTCCTCTCCCTCTTGTTTTCTCTTTTTGACAGGAGCGATTCCAAGTGAAAAACCCCCCTCACACATACATCCAAAAGCTAAGGAGTTATCTTGACCCGGCAGTGACAAGAAAGGTGAGGCGGCCTTGCTATGTAACAATATGTTGTAGCATGTCTCTGGCATGTGCCCTGTTCCACTGGCACAGCTTTCCCTTCACACTCTGAGCCCCCTTCCCATCTCTTGTCCAGGATGTCCCTCCAGCTGAGCAAAGAGCACACAAAGCTCCTTTTTGAGTTGCTTTGGAAACTTTCTCGGTACAAAACAAGTAACAGTGTTTCTCAGGGTGAAGTGAAGCTAGTTTATTCTTCACACCCAAGCTTGAAATACTGCTACCAATCAGTAAATTTAAACTTAGCTCTTATTGGTTGCCCTCTATGAGTTGATGGTGATGCCACTGTGATGAAAACTGTAGTGAAAAGCATTCCTATTGTACAGGAATATAAGACCTAATGGGAAATTAGTAGAAGAATTGAGTAAGCATAAATATAACAAATAGAAATACATACACCGATCTTGACCAAGTGCTACATGTGAAGCCAGCTTGTTTGCACTAGAGTTACTGAAAAAAATACATTCTATGTTTAAATGGTACCTTGACTAAAAGTACACCAATCTAGACATTTTTTGCATTATGAGTTGTTGCTTGGTTGTTTATTTTCTTTGTGTCGTGGAAAAAAATTTGAATTATGAGCAAGCCAGTAATAAGACATTATAAAGCCAGTTTATTTCTTTACCTTCTCTTTGTTGTATGCTGTGTGAAGTAAGCACACAGCAAATATCGTTTGATCACATTTTCACAATTCTTCCATCCATGAGACTTAGTTTTTGAAGAGTTTTTGCTTGAATTTCTCTGCAGAATGTCAGACTAGCTTCCCAAAGATACTGTTTGGCTGTGAGCTGCCTCCTAACCTCATATATCTTTTGCTTGAGGATGCTCCAAATGTTTTCAATAGGGCTGAGGTCAGGTGAGGGGTGGAAGTGGGGAGGCACAAATGAATTTCTCTTATTCCCATTGCAGCCAGTGATGCAGAAGTGTTTCTTGCAGCATGAGATGGTGCATTGTCATCTATGAAGATGATTTTCCCAGAGAGCATGGTTGTTCTTTTTGGATTATTCAAGAAAGTGGTCAGTCAGTCAAAAACGCCACATACCTTTTAAAGGTGATTTTAACAACTTCAGCTCTGTGCCGCCGATTTTTGCCCAAAACATGACTCCTCCACCTCCTTGCTGACACCACAACCTTACATTGTTCCATCTGGATAAGACCGAAATGGAAGATGATTTGGCTGAAAACTTTTCAATGTCACTGGGTGGAATTCTCAGTCACAGTTCATGCAGTTGTTGAACGGGTTGCATGTCAATAATTTACAAAACAATGTAACTGGCTATCATACTCCTCAGATATTTTTTAAAGGAGTTTCAAAAAACAACGTCACTCAGGTGATGGGAGTGTTGTCTTATAATAACAGGCTGTTGGACTTTGACATACAGTATGTGGTTTCGTGATTAACAGGTTCTTGGGTCAACGATACACCCCAGTAGATGTTATTTGTTCAACGTGTGTCCTTTTGTTTTAAGTGTTAACAGAATTGAAAACTTTGGATGTTTTTGTCCTTCGGTCGAAAGCTTGGACGACGACACGGCTGTTGATTTGGAGAGTAAAGTGAGCATTGCCAAGGCAAGGGGGCCTGAGGGGCGAAAGGCGACATGCGGAAGGGGTAAAACAAGAGGTTGGTAGAAAGAGAGGGAGGAAAGCCAGAGAAAAAGAGGCATCAGAGGAAGAGAGAAAGAGTTATGGGGCTTCTTTCTACATTCCTGCGCCATCCCCCTTTTCTTGAAACTCAAACAATTGCCACTTTGTGAGGCAGCAAGAGAGCTGGAGGTCATTGCCTCGGCTTTCGGTATAGGCAGGCTCCGGTACATTCCTCGGGGCAGCTCCCAGCCAATGGCGCACAGGGAGGTTCAGCTCCCATCCAACCAGTCCTCAAGAATGTATCAGCCATTGATTTGTTTTCAGGATCTCCGAATTCTCCTCTTGTACACTTTCATTGGTTCTCTTTCCTTCTTCTCTGGGTCGCAGCTGGTTGTACTTATGTGGAGTGCACGCTGGTTGCCTGGAGAAGAGGCGGTGGCGGAGAGGGGGAGTTCTCCCTCTGGGAGCCTGCACAGTACCCCAAAATATGCTTTCCACACAAAAGGGCTCCACCCCAATAAAAATTCAGTTTCTCATCTGCACTTGAGCCAAATACACACCGCCCAAGTCTGAAAATACAGGGTGGGAACTGCTCTCTACTCTATCGATGTTACATGGAGTTGATTCCAAAATGAAAATTTCAAGCAGCATGAAAAGTAACACAATCCTTTCTTGTCTGGGAAGAGAGAAGAACTTGGATGTGTTGTTTTACCGTCAAAAACAAGACGCTGATTTCCATGAAACTTTTTGTATGGGTGGCATGTCCAGAGGAAGAAGCCATTTTGGTGTGAAATGGAGATGTGAAAATGTGATTGAAATTAGATTAGATTAGAAAGATTTGTTTTAAAAGACATTATATGTTTTAAGACAATACCGGAAAACATCAAGAAAATGACAAGAACCTAGGACTGAATTGTGACTCTGGAGTATTAAATAGTTTTCCAGTATTTTAGTTTTTCAGATTTTCTTGGGCTGTGTGATTAAAATGGGGCCAGTGATGCAGTTGTTGGGCATCTGGCAAGAGCCACCCCTCCCCCACTAAAACAAAACTTGAGCACCTTCATTCGCATCAGTGATTATTTGGTGCAGTTGAGAGTACAGTTGGGCATCAAGAATCGAGAACCAGTTGGAACCGAGAATAACGTTGTGGCTCTCCCAGTTGTTGTTGTCCTTTCGGCTTGTCTCTTTCGGGGTCGCCACAGCGTATCATCTTAGATGAACGCATATATATGTTTGGCACAATTTTTACGCTGGATGCCCTTCCTGACGCAACCCTTCTCAGGGAGCGGAGGCCCCGGTAGGATACGAACCCACAACACCTGGTTTACCAAACCAGTGCTTTAACCACTGAGCTATGGGGCCTCTGTTGTGGCTCTCCCAGTATCGTTCATATATAAAATTTTAAGGTCCCAGTTTTGATGCCTCGTCCACCGACCCCAAAGAAAAGAGTGACCAAAACCAATAAAGAATGCGCGCAAACACCAGGTTGTGCCCAACTGCAGTGGAAAAAACTTGAACTTTGTTCAAATGAATGTCTTCAGAGCCACACTTGGAATAACATTATATTTTGCAAATGTGGCTTTCACGATGTGTAGCCTCAGGCACGCTCCCTCAAAAAATAGTCCCAAATAGCGATTTTACAATGCTATTTTTAGATTTTAGTTGAAACAATGAATATTAAATCAATTGGGTGAGTTCCACACACATTAAGTTTTGGTTCATAAGTTTCATTTTGATACGGTTTTAAAGAACACAAGGGAAATGTTTGTTTTAGACTATGGTGTGGGCTGGTAAGAAAATGGATGTTGATGTGGATGTTGACACCCTTTTTTGAAATGATGCAGACTTTCAATTAGTTACAGTTACCTTAGATAATTCCTCAGATGGAACAATTTTGAAAGAGAAGTCTCATTATTTAAATTCCCAAGGTGATGCCACCAGCTGAGAGGAGCGCAAGAAGAAACCTGTTAGCCCGTGGGGTAACTGGTGGTAGCTTGTGGGCCCAAGACCTGGTGAGATTTATTCCAGCCACTGGAGACTTTTAAGCAGATCGATTTTCGTGGCTCAAATGTAGTTATGTAGAGACAAAAAGAAAGTTGCTACACAACATAGCATCCATTTTTCAGCAGGGCATGTTGTCAAGCATTCAGTGAAAACGGCCACTGCATTTGAGAAGAGAAAAAATGTTTTGATTTGACATGATTCTCAAGCTTTGTGTTATAACCCCTATCTGTCAGGGTTATTAATATTGTTGTTACTTTGTCTTTCTTTACATTTCCAAAATGTTGTTTACTATGTAAAACTCACAGTTGCACTTATTTCTTTCCACCGTGCTACTGAGAAGTGATTTATTCTTCTCTCCCTTTGTAACATCATCTGTTTTTTCTGACACTGATCGCCACTGCTTGCTATTTGACAAGATTTGTTCTTGTAGTTTTATAACAGTCTGAAGGGCCCCAACCTTTCATTCATCATTCCTGTCAGACACATTTCTCTCTTCCCGCTGTCTCCATCACAGTGTTCATGACTGCAGTCCGTTGTGGTAGGTTTTTCAACCGATTGGGTTTGTACATTTTATCGAGCTTCCAGGAAAGATTAGTGCTATTTAAAGACCCGACATGAGATCACGAACAAGACTACTACAGATTCACAGTTTCCAGTGAGTCAGCTCTCTGTGTCGTTTACTGCTCGGTGGTTACTGGAGGCTTAAAGACTACAGATACTATTGTGGAGGGAACACAAGCCTTGATTTCTCAATGCATACTAACTACTGCTGTGCTCCTGTTCAGAATTCTAGGAAGCCACAAATATCCCTGCGCTATCAATTTGTTTATAGACTTAGCTGGTTTAAGAAAATATTAACTATATCCCTCCTTTTCCTTAGAAATTCCGCCGAAGAGTTCAGGAGTCCACCCAAGTCCTGAGAGAACTGGAAATTTCATTGCGGACCAATCATATAGGGTGAGTCAGCGCGGGATTGTTAAAACACCAAATGCACCATCCCATTCCAAGAAGAAAAAAAGATATTGGAGAAAATATAATCTCACATGTTTTGAAATGCTGTCATCAACTCATTGTTTAACTTTACCATGAATGTTACACAGCTGATTTTGGGGAGTGTGACAAACCATGCCGTTACTACAGTCACTCAAATAATTTGGCTACCATGCCAGAGTACCATGATTAGTACATACATTTTTCAAGCGAACTACCTCAAACTAAAATCTGGGTTGACGATAATTACAAATTGTGGCAAATGTGGGATGGTTCTTCATGTATCAAGTGGCTGTTTTGCTGCAATACAGTTTGGCTTTCTGATAGCGTGCTACAGGATTTTCAAGCCAATTGACCTGTCTTCAAAACTGTGTTTGTTGAAGGGTACTCCTCAGCATTTCGTGACAAATGGTGCCAGAAACAAGATGGCTAGCTATGATGCATCGCCAGTTTTAGTTCCATGAGAGAGCGCGAATAGGGAACGATGTGTTTATTGAAATTGTGCAAGGTTTTGAACTTTCTGCCAATTGGCCTATGTTTTTTTTTTTTTTTGGGGGGGGGGGGGGTATTTGTTGGCCCCTTATCTGGGATTACGCATGGAATGGTATTATCATTGCCTTGACCTCAAAAAATATTATTTTTTCGGGTAATCACAGCTCTGAATGTATTATTTTGAAATGCACTGCATTAACGACTGGCCCACACCTGCCTGTGATGCACAAAATCCTGTTCTGTTTGAACTAATTTTGACACGTAAAGGGAGAACACAATAAATTTTGGCACATATTAAAAATGGTGGGGTAAATACAGTACAGTCAAGGTTAAATGTTTTATTCTCAGCCAATGGAATGTTAATTGGATAATGGATTATGCACAACCTTTATAAGATTTAACTTTTTTTCACACTCACGTTTTTTGATAATACACATCCATAGTGGAAGTTTACAAAGCAGACCTCAGGATAAAGCATTTGGCAATTACCTTTGCCTTTCAATAAAGTCCAGGAATTGTTTACACAGATTAATTTGATTTCCAAGACCTTATGCCAGTAAACTAGATTACATCAGTAATCGTCTTAATCGAGACAATGGAGCATTAGCATAATGGGAGTGGGATGGAAGGGTGGGACTGCTGGCGGTGGCGAGGGGGCAAGATGTTACCCGCTCAGACAGTGAATAATTACAGCTTGTGTTCAGAGGTGAAATGTTCTTGGTGGGGAGGCTGCGTATAATGGCAGATTGTCGCTGCGCTTCTCACATGTTGTGCAGTGGTCACCAACATGTGGTGAATGGGAGGATTGTGAGTTGTCCTGTGGTAATGATTACCATGTGGCACAAGATGACTACACCTCCTGGCGCTGTTTTTTTTTTTCTTGTGCCCCCCAGCAACCATACAAGGCACTGGTTTACTGGACCCTCTCCCCTGTGTCCACACCGTAACACGGCAGGTGGGCTCATAAGGACTGGAGTGCAATTGCAATGAGCTTGCCCGGGTGCCATTATTTTTATACTCTGCAAATTTCTCTCATTAGCAAACAATCGGGCCTGTAAGAGAAACACAATTCACTAGTCAGGACTGAATAAAGATGCTCTGTGTGATTCAGTATGGTGGAAGCCCCCCCCCCCAAAAAAAAAAAAAAACCATGCAGTGTGAATGTTTGATTAATTTGACTTTTTGACTTGACTTTTTTTTTTTTTAACATTTTCAAATGTGGACTCATCAGACCTCCTAGCACTCTTTCCCACTTTGTATCGGTGAGGCTCAGATGAGCTCGGGCCCAGAGAAGCCGGTGGCGTTTTTGGGTGTTGTTGATATATAACTTCCCAACCTCTTTGGAATTGTGTGCATACATAGCAAAATGGCTTTACACACGCTACTCAAATCCATTCCCACAGTATACAGTGTTATAAAAGTATTTTGGCCTCCTTCTTGATTTCTATTTTTGCATAGTTTCCCCTCTTCAAAGTTTAAGATCATCACACAAATGTAAATGGACAAATATGTGAAGTTAAAAATGGGTTTTTAAATAATGATTGTATTTATTAGGGAAACAAAACAAAACTGTTCAGTTAAAGTGGCACGGTGGCTCAGCTGGAAAGCGTTGGCCTCATAGTTCAATCCCGGCCCTCCCTGTGTGGAGTTTCCACGTTCTCCCCGTGCCTGCGTGTGTATTCTCCGGGCACTCCAGTTTCCTCCCACATCCCAAAAACATGCAACATTAATTGGACACTCTAATCTACTCCTAAGTGTGATTGTGAGTGCGGCTGTTAGTCTCGATGTGCCCTGCGATTGGCTGGCAACCAGTTCAGGGTGTACCCTGCCTCCTGCCAGTTGACAGCTGGGATAGGCTCCAGCACTCCAGTGACCCTTGTGAGGATATGCGGATAAGAATTTGGATGGATGGATGTTCAGTTACCTGACCCAATGTGAAAAAGTAATGGTCACAAAATCTAATAACTGTTTGGGCAATCCTTAGCAGTAACAACTAAAATCAAGCATTTTCTATAACTGGCAACAAGGTTTTCAAATTTTTGGAGATTTTTTGGCCAACTCTTCCTTACAGAATTGTTTGAATTCATCAAAAACGTAATTTTTTAGCATAATCTTACCACTGCATTTCCATCAGATTCAAGTCTTTGACTAGGCCTCTCCAAAACTAAAAAGTATTTCGCTAGTGTCTTTTAAGTGTTTCAATCCTCTGTGTGTGTGTGTGTGGTGTGTGTGTGTGTGTGTGTGTGTGTGTGTGTGTGTGTGTGTGTGTGTGTTGTGTGTGTGTGTGTGTGTGTGTTACGCTGGTGTTTGTGAATGTGTTTCATTCGTGGGAATGTGAGATTTTTTTTTTTTCTCGTGTATATGTGAGCGTTTCAGTAGTGTGTGTGTTTTAAAGTTAACCCTGAATTATGTCCCGGATGACCCGTCATAAGTTTTCTCCAGGCACTCCGGTTTCCTCCCACATCCCCAAAACGTGCAACATTAATTGGACACTCTAAATTGTCCATAGGTGTGATTGTGAGTGTGGCTATTTGTCCCTATGTGCCCTGCGATTAGCTGGCAACCAGTTCAGGGTGTACCCTGCTTCCTGCCTGTTGACAACTGGGATAGGCTCCAGCACTCCCGCGACCCTTGTGAGAATAAGCGGCTAAGAAAATGGATGGATGGGTGGACATAAACAAATTAGCTACACGAAGTTGAACACGAAGTTAAACTACCGTATTTTCCGGACTATAAGGCGCACCGGATTATAAGGCGCATAGAATAGACGCTGCAGTAGAGGCTGGGGTTACGTTATGCATCCATTAGATGGAGCTGCACTAAAGGCGCAATATTGATCCATATATAAGGCGCACCATCAGCTTTTAAGAAAATTAAAGGCTTTTAGGTGCGCCTTATTGTGCGGTACGGTATATCCTTAGCTGATAGCTAGTTAGCTATCTAGCTAGTTGCTTAGCTTAGTAGATGTTTGTTATCCTATTAAAAAGATTTTTTAAAAAGTTATTTCATTGAGTCAAAGTTAATCTGTTTCCTCAAAATTGGTTACATTTTTTTTTTATATTGAGTTCTGTTGTTGTTGCTGGTAATTACTGTTTTAACAACTACGAGCCTTTCATACTTTGCCCTTGACTGAGTTAACAATCCTTAAAATTTGTCCCAAAAAATGATTATTATTTTGGAGACGTCATCTTTATTTTTCTGTTGTTTTTAGGTGGGTGAGGGAGTTCCTGAATGAAGAAAATAAAGGCCTGGATGTGCTTGTGGAATATCTTTCCTTTGCACAGTATGCTGTCACGTAAGTCAATTCCAGCCCATTCACTCTTCAACCCTAATGGTCTACTATATGCAGAGGTGACAACAACACAATGCGCCCATTCTGGAGAGTCGCTGATGCGTCCGCACACAGGACACACGCTGCTGTATTCTAGCTCCAAGAGTCACTTGGGCCCTTTAGCTTCTATTCAAAGATTGATGGTGGGATTATTAGTCAGTCACAGGGTCGCTTGTTCTAAGAACCCTGCATTTAAGTGATCAATTCAACACCCTTCACTTCACCATATGTTATTTTGCTATGTCCACTTTGCGAAGGTGTGTTTACTCTGAGCTGTCACTGCAGTACAATGAATACCCAAAAGATTTCACAAGTGTAAATGAATCATTAAAAAAAAAAAAATGGGTACTTTCTGAGTCACTGATGGTGTAATGGTACACTTGCCTGACTTTGGTGCAGGCACCATGGGTTCAGTTCCCACTCGGTGATAGTGTCAATATGTGCCCTGTGACTGACTGACTGACCAGTTCAGGGTGTAGTCTGCCTTTCACCAAACGTTAGCTGGTATAAGCTCTTAACATTCCCTTGTGTGAATTAGTGACTGAGAAAATGGATGGATGATTCATTTTCAAAAGGGTTGGAAACTCTTGTTCTAAACAGGTCTTTTTCAGTCAGTTTGACTTATATTTGTGCATAAGATTGAACTCAGAGCCTTCGTCCTACATCTCTGTTATGGTGTCATTTTCACAATATAGTATAAGATTTCTATACTGTTGCTATGCTGGTTAAGCAGTACCTGTTAGTCAGTGAAATACTCTTCATGTGAAATAAAATTGGGGAAATTGACCGTGATAATTCCTGTTACTGACTGCACAGTGGATTATTGTTCACCACATCTGCATCACAGTTCCGCAGTCCAATATTTTAATATCCGCTCTGGCCTTCCTGGGTGGAGTTGGTGTTTTTCTTCTTCCTGTGTTTGTGTAGGTTTTATCTCATATAGTTTGGCTTCCATATTCCAAAAAGATGATTTTTAACCAAATTGGAAGACTTGCCCGTGGGTGTAAATATGAGTGTAAATGGGACCGGTTCCACGGTGCACCCCACCTCTTCCTGATATTGAGCTGGGATATTCTCCAGCTTCACCCGCATTCTGAAATGAGGACAAGCCACTTAGAAAATGGCTTAAATTGCAGTTATTTTTTTTCCATATGGGAAAAGGAAGGCCTCTGTTTGAGGGAGATGTATATTTGTCCGAAGTAGATAATGAACCCAACGACCAATTGGGACATGTTGTGGGTTGTCCACTATTTGATAAAAACGTTACTGTATTCTATAGTACTATGTTACGGTATGAATGACTGTAATTTTAAGATGTTTATAGCCAGCTGTCATTTCAGCCTATTTTTTTTGCTTTGATTTGGGTGTAAAAAAATTGAGATACACTGTACAGGTATGTTGTCAGCAGATTCAACTCACTGCACTATAAGCAGCAGTTTGGCAGATAGTGAAGAGTTTTTCAAAGAGGAGGCTTCGAGCCTTTTACTGCCACTCCCAGTTTAGTTTTAGTGGAAACATAAAACAAGGAAATACATGTTGTGTAGTTAAACAAAACTTTGCCTCATTGAAGTTCATTTAGCGTCATAATAAAAAAGAGCACAAAAGACCGTAGACACACAGGATAATGCATAGGATCTAATGTATGTGATGGTGATAGAATGCTTTAAGTGATAGATATTTGAACACAAATGGTGGAGCAACATAATAGCAATATTCCTTTGCGAGGAACAACTAATAGTAATGCAACTTACTATGCAGATGTGACTGTCCCCCTAATCTGTATGTGTGTCTGTATTATACTGCCCCCAGGTGACCAAGTTCTGCTCACCAGGAGCAGCACAATGTCCATTGAATTAAAGCAAAATTTGTGCCAAAAACAGGCATTCTATTAAGTTTACGGTATTACTTTGCTTTTGTAAAGATTATGAAATTATCTATTTTTCCTGATTAAAAAAAAAAACATTGCAAAAATATTTTTGGGTGGGACACTGCAACAAACTAAAGACATTTCCATTATTTTCAGAATGGTGGTTACAGAACAAATTCAACTCGTATTTCACCTTGCTCTTTTATTACATCTATTTAGCTGGAGTATTCACACATTTGTATACACGATGCGACAGGTTTGATGGCGACTGCATGGAAAACAGTCCAGAGGCCCTGCTGGACAAGTCCAAACCTTGGAGTCGCTCCATCGAGGACCTGCACGGAGGAAATACGCTGTCGTCCCCCCTTAGCGGCAATGGCATCACTCGGGCAAGCCGGCACTCAACATTACGGTACATTATGTTTGACAGCCCCAAACCATCACGAGTCACACGTTTGGTAGATGCTCAGCAGACTCTTGTGTGTAGCCACGTGGTCTGTGCGTGTCTTTAATGGTTTAAGACACATTTGTATAACACTGGATTTGAACCATGATTAGGACAAATTTACCTCATGACAAAATAGAAGAATGTTGTTGTTTTTGTGCACAAAATGGTACCATTTAAGATGGGAGTGCTTGGTGGTCGTTAATTTATGAAATCTTTCTAATATACGCTCTAATCCTCCCTGTTGTTCATTTGATGTTGCAGGGCAGCACACATTGACTTGTGTGACCTTTAATCAAGTTTGAAGGGGTTAGCTCGGAACACTTTTTCCATAAAGAGCTCCATTGTTGCAGAGAATCACATGTCTCCTAATAGGAGATCCTTGCATGATCACGTCGTCTACATTTTTAGGCCTGTCCGTATCGTATTGTTTGCCCCAACAGCCATATTTTTATCGCATAAGTGTTTTTGTACTGTAACGTGCAAATAACACTTTTACATGCTATTTCACAAAATATGGAGATTGCTCAAGCATCATGATTGGATTTACAACTGGATTACACTTATGCTTTGAAGCATGACTTGAAATTTTTGAGTTGCGAGATCTATCATTTTGCCATTTTTTGTTTTTTTGCTTTGATTTGTGAGCGAAAATGCCTATTCCCCGAAGTTAGCTGGGATAAGCTCCAGGACTCTTGCGAACCTTGTGAGGATAAGTGACTCAAAAAATGGAGGGATTGAAGATGATTTGATTTAAAAGAGTAATTCCAAGCGTGGTGACGGACCAAATTAAACTTGTATCTCAGGGCACCATCATACATCAATCCAGTGCCAGCGCTGCCTGCAGATATTGCCTCTATATAAACAAGTCAAGAGGACTCTTAATGAGGCTGACTGTCTTCTGTTCTGTCCTTCATAGTCTCATCTTCTGTCTGCCCGTCTTTGACAGCAGGCAGGTCCAAATTTCCGTCTACTCCGCCCCCCCCCCCCCCCCCCCCATGACCCACCCAGAGACACACTCAAATACACACAACCCCTGGCTCATTGTTCTCACACCACCCTGCTTGTGCTGTCTACGTCGGGGATGTGAATTATTTGTACTGCCAGCCTCTCCGCTCCTGTGCGCTCTTCGGAGCAAATAGGTTTTTCTGCCGCTATTGTTCCAGCCTCAGTGCCTGTGTGCTCCCTCTGTGGCTCCCCCGAATGCCATCCGATGCAGTTTCCATGCAAAGGCCCCTGTAGGAGCTGAACTCTAGACACAAACAGCCTCTGTAACTGCAGTCTTGGTCTGTGCGTAATGTAACAATGCCAAAAACAGTAATTGTGTTTGTTTCAAACTGCTCCCCTAAAGGTCACCAAGCTCACTCAACTGCCCAAAGTGTTCTCAAATAAGACGGTATGTCTTGTCTTCATTTAGGTTCGTAGAAATACAAGAAGTAGATGTGTATGTATGTGTAGATAGTCTCTTTTAGGGTGTGATGTTATACTAAAGAACCCTTTAGAATTCCCTCATGGAGAAACACAAATGTGTATTCTTGTCATAGAAATATAGACTCATGTACTGTGTAACTATGACCTTCTCTCAAAGATATGTCAGTAGGAGGGGGTCCACATAAATGATTCTTTCCTGTTGCATGTTTGGCAGAATGATACTACTGTAACACTTTCTGACCACAATCATGATGTGAGAAACTTGAATACTTGTAAATACTTGATGAAGTAACATTTCTACTGCGCTCGTTTTCTTTCAATCTTAACTGATATTTAAAGCCTTTCCACTTGCCATATGGTTGGTAGCCAGCGGCTGAGCTGGGCTGTTTGTTTACACAGTATCACGACTTGTCTTGAGATCCACCCACATTAGCCTCATAACCCACTCATACAGTATATACGATTATGTATATAGTTGCTATATTTTGATATTATAGTTGAAAAATGTCGCTATCAGATTACAACCTTATCTTACTGGACCTTAAATAAGGTTTAGATGACTTTTGTCCTTGATTTATATGAGTAAATGTCTTTCTGTCATTTGTGTTCCCTTTCCCAGTATGGTTTTAACTTTTGAGACTTTTTAGGACTTTTTTTTTCCAAGTCTCTATAAAGTTGGGGAAACAGATACTGTGTCTTAATACATGTGTGGACTGAGTCTTTAATCAGTTAATCAATCAGAAAGTTGAGACCTAGTCCTTAGTTCTTCTGTGAATCTTCATTCTGACATTTTGGACAATTTTATGCTTGTAACATTGGTGGGAACCATTTGTGAATTGTCTTTTGTTTTCATTCCGTATGAATGGAAATCAATTCCCACAGATGCATGCCAAAATTAGTAGTAAAAAAAGTGGAAGTTGTTATACCTGCACACGGGTGGACCAAATGAAGTTTTCATCCATTTCTCCACTTAAAGTGGTTGAAAAGGCTAGGTGTCCCAAAATGTTTGTCGTTATTTAGATATAATTAATTCATGCAGCATGCATTTCACTTTCGTTCAGAATTCTCCGAGTTCAGCTAGTCTTTTTTTTAACAAGTACCAAAAACTTTAGAAACAAAGCAAATAAATAAGAGTTAAAGTTTCATCAATAGAGCTGTTTTGAACTGTACTATTAAGGTGCATTCATTTTTCCATACCTTTTATATAACAAGTATGTCTTTTCTCTCCAGTTCTAAACAGCTCGATGTGTTGCAAGTGTACATAAATTTTGTTTGTGTGGTTTCAGACAGGCCCAAGCAAGTTGACATTACTACTTTAATCGTTTAATCGCAATCGTTAATGGTGAATCAGTTTTTGAGAGGAAGACAGTTTGTGTGCACATTTCTATAACATTGTCTCACTTGGATGTTGGGCAGTCGGGTGAGGAAATGATTACTAAGTCTAAGATAAGAGTTTTCTGTTGCATCTTTGTACCAGTTGTGTCCTGCTATGCAGCACATGAGGAATATTAGTCAACTTGCAGGCATATTTCTGTCCTCAAGGTGTGACACATTACACACGCGTATGCTGTGAGTCTTGGAGGAGTGACGCCTGCTGCTGACACGAACTGGCGTGTCTGCCGATAATAGCCTGAAGATACATTTTTTTTTTCCAGGAGGGTAATTGAACCTTGCGACATGAATCTGAAAAGAAGCAGTTGCCCTTGGTGTCTTCTCCCACCACAGGTCACAATGCTGTTTTGCCATTTAGCTTGAAATGCTTACTAGTTTTGTCTACATGCAAACGACAGGAGTGCTGTTGTGTTACTGGTATTGCAATGAAAGATATTAAATTTAAAGCCTTAACAGCGAGCATCATGCAGGCCCCTGGGTCGGCTATAGATAATACAGCTTGTGTGTCTGTGTAAGGTGGACCGTCATTTTCAAAGCCTTTGAGGTGGAGGTGATGGATAACAGGGAGTAGAGCAAGCTTCCCTCAGAAATTCCCCCCCCCCCTATCATGCTCATATTTTTCCCCATACTATCAACCTTTCAGGATTTTTTTTTTCATTTCATGTCATTTTCAGTTGTAATACTTTACCCAGCCGGAGGACGCTGAAGAACTCCAGACTGGTCTGCAAGAAAGACGATGTCCACGTCTGCATCATGTGCCTCCGTGCCATCATGAACTATCAGGTCATTCATCCCATTCACACAGATGTACTGTATATGTACTTATCATATTGATATTAGAATAAACTGCATCGTTATCCCTCATGGCACATTATACTGAAATATTGCACAGTGCTGCTGTTGAATTGTGTAGTTTTGCACAGACCGTACTAATATTGTAATATACAATGGACAAATTCAAATGTTATTGTTATTTTTAAATCCAGTGCATCAGTGCTTTTTATATTGTGGGTGGGATATTATCACAACATATTGCAAATTACTATGCAATTCCCAACTCGTGTCATGTCATTTAACGTCAATGTCTTTCTGATATTAATGTTGTTTTTACAGTATGGCTTCAACATGGTCATGTCCCACCTAAATGCTGTGAATGAAATAGCACTCAGTCTCAACAATAAAAATCCAAGGTGAGTCAGTGGCAGTGGGATGGGGGTGGGGAAATGGGTGGTGACAGCTACCGGAAGCACTTGCTTGTTGTTCTTCTTCGATGTGACATTGGTCGATCTGTGGGGTTAAAACATTTATCCTAGTAGTGGATGCGAAAGCCTAGTACATCACCTTTCACATTATTTCTCATCAAGATGCGCACATGCACACGTGCAGGGTTAAATCATTACACCATACCCCCTCCCATCATCCCCGTTTGGCCCTAAAGACTAGATGAGGCCCCACATTGTGGGTGTGTAAACAGATTTTATGACTTTATTAATGAATTTCCTTCCATGTGTGTTTCTCACACATTTTACCACTTGACTTTTTGTCCTCCTCCAATTTGACATTTGTTCCCAAGAGAACGTGTCAAAGATGTTTTTACACACTTATTAGGTAAACCCGCACAATCAAATGATCAACCTATAATTGCTTTCTTCAAAGGCATTTGTATACTTATGTCAACATGTTTCCACAGAACCAAAGCTCTGGTCTTGGAGCTCCTGGCGGCGGTTTGTCTTGTGAGGGGAGGCCATGAAATCATCCTGTCCGCATTTGACAACTTCAAGGAGGTAGGAGCACACGGCGGGTCGGCCTGGAGCAAAGCTCCCCGGATCACGCAGAGGAAATAAACTATTTGTCAACAGATTACAGACCCCCGTTTAGCTGGCGTACACAGGAGGACCCACATGGCCTCCGTAGAATGCAGTTGAGTGTGCTTGGCACGTACACAAAGGCTCAGAGTGGCAGAGAGGCAGATGTGAGCGACAGCCTTGATGTGCTCTTTTAAGATTCTGGCATAAAAAGAGAAAAAAAGAGTTAACGACAGAGTGGGCAGAGGTTCGTCGCATGCGTCATCCGAACGCGGGTCCACTGCAGTCGTTGCAAAATTTAGTCCTGAATGAAAAATTGAGCGTCACACTCCTCCTCACCAGCATAAGTGGCAGAATAAGCTTGGGCTCCTCGCAGCTCATCTCATGAGAGACGGAAGGCGAGAATAATGAGGAGTTTCTTGCCATGTGCTTAAAGGAACAGTTTGAATTTTTGAAGTTGTGATTTAAAAGTGCCTCTTAAAAGCATAGCGATGTTACATCGACTTCGCTCTATGACTTTGATAGCCCATCTCGGACTCACGGTATTAAAGGCATTTTATTTTATTAATTTTTTTCTATATTTGATGTCTCCTACTCACTGCATCTTCGATTCCTCATCCAAGTTCGCCATTGCCCTCAAGTTGAACTTTAGCACTCGACTTGGGCTCTCTTTTTACATCTCGCTCTCTTTGCTGCCTCCAAAATTTTAGCTCAAATAGACCTCAGTATCCGAAGTTCCTTTACATCCGATGAAAGTTGTGGGACATCCGGTGAAAACCATTTTTAATTTGTGCTATTGAAAAGAAAAGAAATGACAACATTGGGAGACAGCGTAGCGTTTCATCTGACGTCAGTAAAGCGCTTATATGTGCTTTTTTTTTGCAGGTTTGTATGGAGGAGCAGCGGTTTGAGAGGCTAATGGAGTATTTCAAAAACGAAGACAACAACATTGATTTCATGGTATGTTTTCAAACACGATTCTAAATGTAATGATTGATCACTATTCCGCCGAGTCGTCAATCAGTAGGTAAAAACCGTAGGCACCTTGCAGAGCTTTTAGGGCTTGTAAATCCTTTATTGACTTTTGTTTTTTTGTTTTTTTACATTGCTTTTGGGATTATTATTTCCCTTTCATATAAATGGGTTAGTGAATCTCAAGATCTGAGAACCACCCAATGGGAATTACATTTTATATTTCTAACAATGAAGACAAGATTGTGACTTCATGACTGAAGTGGTCCTAGTTAGTGGATCAGAATAAAATACACTTGAAAGTAAACGCCATCTTGGGCCCCTTTAACTATCTTCTTTCATGTCAAATGCAATATGAAAGTATGTTAAAGGATCAGTGAGTGAAAAGCTGCAGGTGATGTGTTTGAATGGGTGAACCGAGTGACCGCGAAAGCAATCAGACAAAGTTAATTTGAACCTTTTGCACATTGAAGCCATTAAATATGCCATTAGATCCAAGGAAGTCTGTGTGTTGTGTGTGTATTTACCTCATTATCAGTTCATGCAAAGTCTCGTGAGGAGACACTTGTGTTTGGATTCATTTAATCTACGTACCAGATCAAATTTGTCACAGCTAAACACAACAATGAGGGGTTACTTGCATGCTGTCACAAGACATAAATTGCCGTTATTACAAAAAAAAAAAAGAAATGCCTCAAAGATCACCTTTTATTTGTCGGATAGTACAGGTTAACTGAATCTACGGCAGAACATCAAAATAAGATCTTTGCAAACATTTTCTTACTTTGGAAATGAACATTTTTGCCAATTTTCTGAGATGTTACAAACTGAGCTGGTAACTGAATCATAATCCATTTGTGAATTTGCTGCATTTGGCCCAACTGGTAGGACGAAGAATGTACTAGTATATGGACCTGAAGATGAATATCGAGAATATTGAATAAATTCCTAAAATAACTTTCCACACCCATTAGAGCCTAGAGAGCCTAATTTATCAGACAAGTGATTGTCCTACATAAATTCCGCCTAACAACAAGTGATCAGAGACATGAACAGAGGCTACTTTCTGAGCAATTATGTAAATGTTTCTGGGACTGGTAAATTAAAGATTGCTGAAGATGTGTAAATTATGCATGCTGTGTTCATTATTGTGTTCTCCTCTTTTTGCTCTCTAGGTGGCCTGCATGCAGTTCATCAACATTGTCGTGCACTCGGTGGAGGACATGAACTTCCGGGTTCATCTGCAGTACGACTTCACCAAGCTGTCTTTGGACGAATTCTTAGATGTGAGTTGAAACGCGAGTGTGGCTGCTGCAAATGGGGACGTTGAGCCCAAACCCGATTAAGCTCAGCATCGCCATGGCTGCACCCCGGAGACGCTTGCAGCGTGAACTCGGCTAATAACATTTTCTCAGTCAAAGCTGTATTTATGTGTCCATCCTATAGAAAGTCAAGCACACAGAAAGCGATAAGCTGCAGGTTCAGATCCAGGCCTACTTGGACAACGTATTTGACGTCGGGGCCCTCCTGGAGGATGCAGAGACCAAAAACGCCGCCCTGGAGCGTGTGGAGGAGCTGGAAGAGAACATGTCACATGTGAGAGACCTTGAATACTCATGATTTTCAATCCTGCCTATCTTCCCGCAACGGCACATGACTAGAGTTTAAAATGTCACTATGTTGAGGCTTGGGTGCAGCTTTGCACCTGAGCGTGGGTGTTATTCTGATCCAGTGCTTTCTAATTGACTGTCTTCCAATAGATGGATCGCTGACATCTTTTTTTGACAATTTCAAAATAATTCATCTTCTTCTTGTCCCTCCAGTTGACGGAGAAGCTGCTGGATGCTGAAAATGAAGCCATGGCCAAGATAGTGGAGCTGGAGAAGCAACTCATGCAGACAAACAAGGATCTAGAAGGCATGAAGGTCTGACACCTGAAACACGAGCTATTTACAACGATAAGACAGATAAGAGTTTAACGCTAGCACTCGCGTTAGTGCTAGCCTTAGCACCACGCTAGCGCTAACAGGGCCGGTTAAAATAAAACCGGTAAATATCACTGAGACACACCAGTAACAGCTGCAACACGCTTGCGCCGCGCTAACAGGGCCAGTAAAAGTCACTTCCTCGGCACACACATTCCACCGATCTCACTCTTACCTTTTCCCCTTGAGTTCCCCCTTGTGGCCGTCAGAAAAAATGCACAAATTAGCTGCATCACCGCATAAACCACAGGGTTGAAAGCGTGTGAAAAAAGTCGTGGCTCATAGGCCAGAAATTACGGTACATTTGAGTGAAACTGTTTTGTAAAAAAAAAAAAAAAAAAAAATAAGTTCTAATACTTCAGTGCAGAAGGAACTGTTCAGCTGCTAAGATAGGTATGTGTGCAAATTCATTTCCATCTATTAAACTGCTTTATTTACTGCAGGGTTGTCAAAATCATTTTTCTCGCGGGCCACATTGTATTTCTGGTTTCCCTCAGAAGGGCTGTTAGGACTGTGAAATAAAAATATTGAATCGTCTCATCATATTTATGAACTAGTTTTGGAATCAGAAATCAAGGGTGTTTTTTTTTTCCAACTCTGCAGGTTTGGTAAAATGCTTGTAAAATCTCAACATTATCATTTATAATACATGACAATTTGACATTTTTGTACAATTTTTTTTACAAGAATCATGGAAATTGACATGTAGCTTTGGATTCGCGGGCCACATAAAATCATGTGGCGGGCCGGATCTGTTCCCCGGGCCCTGTGTTTGACACCTCTGATTTACGGCATCACCCATGGCTTTGAGAACTTGGAAAAGATTTGGGGAAAACAATGTAACGACAGATTTTTGCATTTGAGAAGTATGGCTGTTGATGGCAATGTAGCCTACCATTTTAACCAATGTCAGCATCATAAATTTGTGTTGTTGTTGTTTTTTTTTTTTTTTTTTTTTTTGCAATTCGTGATTGGCCATGATTTTCGGCTGATATTTTGTGGATGTTGCTGCACAAAGATAGATGATAGTAAAGTATATAAATATACAATATACATTAAAATACCTTGAACAATGGAGTGTTTGGTAACCCCAAGAATTTCATTTATTTATTTTTTTAATTTCCTGAGCAGCAGTCATTGAGGGTTTCACCCATCAGCTCCGAAAATATGGCTACTGTGTTCAATTTCCAGCAGACACTCGCAGAATACATCGTAACCATTGACGTATCAATCTCAGATGATCCCATCTTGTTGCTTATTAGGTTTTGATGGTTGTAAGAAACCCAATTACATTTTGGGAAATTGCTTATCTGATAGTAGAAACAAATATCTACCAGGAAGGCAACATTTATGTCATAATTGTTCCACAGTGTGTTCAGATAATTTCCTGCCTTGAGTATTTTTCCGATGAATTTTCCATTTTATCCTCTTGTGGATACACAATTGCAATATATTTAATAAAAAAATCCATTGTTAAAGCTAGCTACACAATGTAAAAAAAACAAAAAAAAAAACTCACAAACTATACAGTTTATGACGTCTAATAAATAAAAGCCCAACACAACCCAACTACTCAGAGATGAATTTAAGTGGTGTAAAAGTGTTTTTAACACTTTTAAATGAAATTTGACCAAGAAGAAGAAAAAAAAAATGATCAAACATATAAAATATAAACTTTAAAAAATACTGAATGTAAATTATGGGTATAATCATAACTCCTGCACTCATACAGGAAGCCTACAAAGACACCAGTGGGAAGGTCCACTCACTACGGCAGATCTTGAAGGAGAAAGATGAGGCCATCCAGCGGCAAAGTCACCTGGAGAAGAAGATCCATGAGCTGGAGAAGCAGGGCACCATCAGGATCCACAAAAAGGGAAATGGCGACATCTGCATCCTTCCGTCGTCGCCTGGCGGCGTGGAAGGCTTGATGGGCGCCCCCGTGAGTGGAAACGGCGTGGGCGTTCACAGTCCGGGCGCTGCGGGGGGAGTTGCAGGTGCCCCTGCGGCTCCACCACCGCCACCGCTGCCAGGGAGTAACTCATGTAGGTGCACTGTTGGCATACGTTACACTTCCAAACTGAGGGCTTCTTTAAATAAGCACTGACAGTAATATTCAAAGAAGTTCAGTAAATGTACACAATGTGAGGAAATAGAATCAGCCTTACTCAAAACAATCGAAATCAATTAACTGCCTAGCCCGACTGATGGCGACTCAACATATTTTAAGATGATTGTCTTCTCCTTTTCCAGTGCCAAACGGACCGTCGTCGTCCACTCCTGCACCTGCTCCTCCGCCACCACCGCCTCCTCCTCCCCCACCACCGCCTCCTCCTCCCCCACTTCCAGCTTCCGCCTCAGAGATGTTAGCTCCCCCGCCGCCTCCCGCTGCTCCTCCACTACCTGGCTGCGGGACCCCCACTGTTATCATGAACTCAGGTTTAGCAGGTAAGCCTTCCTGAAGTTGTAGCAATACACACACAAAAAAAAAAAAAAAAAAACATTTTTTTCAATTCATTTTTTCATTTCTCAACATTGGTCCAGTAGCGTGCAGACATATGACTGCACAAACTTATTCTCTGTTCAACTTTCAAAGCTTTTTCTGAGCTGTATTGGATTAATTTTTTGTTCACAATACGTCAAATAAGGTCAATAGAATTGAGGATTTTATTTCCAGATTTGCCAGCAAGTATGAATGACCGCTTCGTCTTCTACTTTCAAATATCCTCTTCAAACCATTCACTTAGCCAACACTGTACAAACATTTTATTTGTTATTCTGCCTACACAATAGATTTGTGCCTTTCTAAATAATGCATGTTAATTTCTTCTAATTTCTTACTTCTTCTTCTTAATCAATGTACCTTTGAAATGCTTCTTTTTCTGCCAACAAGAGGGACCC
This sequence comes from Syngnathoides biaculeatus, assembly GCF_019802595.1. Classification (NCBI taxonomy): domain Eukaryota; kingdom Metazoa; phylum Chordata; class Actinopteri; order Syngnathiformes; family Syngnathidae; genus Syngnathoides; species Syngnathoides biaculeatus. The sequence continues at coordinate 14,160,161 of NC_084653.1, read as the reverse complement.
ATCAAACTTTTCTGTAGGTTCTACCTTTTCTGTTCAGTTTTTATATTTAGAATTTTTTTTTTACCGTATGCTTCGTGTCTCCCACATGCTTTGAAATTGGTATTTTCTGTCTTTCCACCACAGTTTTCTTTTTTTGGGCCACAGAGACCACATCGATCAAAATTTGGAGCAAATTTATGAGCATTTTCTTAATTTTTCCAAATGGATCCAAACTATCAAAACTAAGAAAATACCAAGTTTCAAATGATCTGCATGGTTTCACCAGCCTATGCTGGTAGAATATAGTATTGTGATGGTGTGTTTTTGTGGTTTGCCACATTTCAAAGTTTTGGTCTTATGCTCAGACACAATCACTGGGTTATGAAAAGCAGATGATAGGAACTTTTAGCTCATCTATTTTTAACTCCACTCGAACAAAGCGACACCCTTGATGGACAGTCAGTAAACAGCCATAATCCCTCAAATTCGGAAGAGTCCTAGAAATGCATGATGTATTGAATGAATAACCATAATTGGCGCGTTTAAAAGCTTTCACTACAGGGTTGGCTTAGTAATATAATTCTGCCCTAATATTTGAAGATTTTTGTCCAAGCCAAATCTCATCACAAGAATTTTGAGGACACATGCACCTGTGAAAAGTTGAGTTCATCACCCCCTGAGTCACCATTGATCCCATCCCGCAATAGTCCCTGCATGTGAATGTGTGTGTGTGTGTGTGTGTGTGGTGTGTGTGTGTGTGTGTGTGTGTGTGTGTGTGTGTGTGTGTGTGTGTGTGTGTGTGTGCACACTCCACTACAATGTGATCCTCATGACTCCTTTTCCTGTCCAGCTGTTAAGATCAAGAAACCCATCAAAACCAAGTTCCGCATGCCCGTCTTCAACTGGGTAGCCCTGAAACCCAATCAGATCAACGGGACCGTCTTCAACGAGATTGATGACGAGAGGATACTTGAGGTGAGCATGTTCAGCACACGTCCACAGCCTCGCCTCCATCCCGTCCTTAACGTGACACAAATGCGATTGTTGCTTGGAATCCCAGGACCTGAATGTGGATGAGTTTGAGGAAATGTTTAAGACAAAGGCCCAGGGCCAGGCGGTGGAGCTGACCATGAACAAGCAGATCATTCAGAAGGGACCCAACAAGGTGACGCTGCTGGACTCCAACAGGGCAAAGAATTTGGCCATTACATTGAGGAAAGTGGGGAAGACGCCAGAGGAGATCTGCAAGGCCATTCAACTGTAAGTTGACTGTACGCTATTTACACAAAGTTTGGCATATTTGGGCTTTTGGTTGAAATTTCGGGTTCACATTAACACAAAATGAGCGAAAATATTGGGTTAGTACCACGGTCTTTTTCAAAACATCTGCTTACGTTGTGTAAATTGGACATCTTCTCTTGGGCAAGTTTTGCACTATTTTCCCAGCAGCCATAGACATGGACAAAACAAGAGGGTACTGAGACAACAGGAGGGGGGCAGGATGGTTAAACGTGACAGGCTTTGATTGCTGTGGATGCCCGGTGAAGATTTTTAAAATCGCTGAGAAATTTGTCTTGGCAGTCACAGTACAGCTGTGAAATCTCAAGTCAGCCGTAGTGGAAGGGGCAACTTAACCTGACTGTAGTCCGAGAGACCGGAGAAACAGGTATTCTCTGGGATCTCACATTCCTTTCAAATTGTCTCTCACATTCTACTATGTTTGGCCCGCCTGCAGTTTCTGCAAATGTTGACAACAGCTAGCCGATACTATCAAACATTTTTCAAGTGGTAGTAGCCTCTCCTTGCGCTGACACCGACTCCGGAGCTGAACTCCGCCAACTCGACGTCCATGTTTCATGCGTCGAAAGCCTTGACCTATTGTTAGAAATGTGAGGGACTCCATCAGAATGGGATGGGCTATGAGGGAATGTCTCGTTATCTGTGGTCAACTGTGGACCAAAAGGTAGTGATGATTCGCTTGCCCCTTCCCTTCAAGTACTTCTACCGTGGACACACACATACACAAAATGCAGTAACACAATGTTGTCAAATACAATCAGAGCTTATACTCCTTGGTGTTCTCCCGCCATTTAGCTTCGACCTGCGTACTCTGCCAGTGGACTTTGTGGAATGCCTCATGCGCTTCCAGCCCACTGAGAATGAGGTGAAGACCTTGCGTCAGTTCGAGAAGGAGCGCAAGCCACTGGAAAGCCTGACGGACGAGGACCGCTTCATGATGCAGTTCAGCAAGATCGAGCGGCTCATGCAGAAGATGACCATCATGGCCTTCATCGGAAACTTCACGGAGAGCATACAGATGCTCACGCCGGTAGAATTTTTTTTTTTTTGTTTTTACTTTTTCCTCATCTGCTGGAGTTTGATAAAATTGTCAGTGCACTGAATTCACTTTCACTTTTCTGTTTTCTCATAGCAACTGCATGCAGTTATAGCAGCATCAGTCTCCATCAAGTCATCGCAGAAGCTGAAGAAAATTCTAGAGGCACGTGAGCTCATTGTCTCTGGACTGGAAATAGTAGACGTCAGTAGTACAGTGGGAATTCTTGGGGTTAGGATTGGGGCCAAACCAACAGTAATGAAAGTCTGCGTATAACCGACACCCTTAAAAAAATTCCATTGGAATTTTTTTTTAACCCCCAAAATTCTTAAATAATAAGCAATAATCATATTCAGGATTAGTCCCCCCTCCCAAAAGGAAACAACAAAAAGTAAAAAAAAATATAAAATTGAAAAATATTTTTCTTTTTTATGAACAAATTGGTGAATCTGCATTAGCCGAACCATGTGGGGTTGGCTATGGTAGTTATGACAAGTTTATTACCAATACATTGTTTGTTGTTGGATTAACGTGTGATACACCAACTCATAACCATTTCAATTGTGCTTTTACATCCACACGGAATGCATGTAACAAATCGTGGACATTTGTAACTTCAATTTTTATCTTCCCTGCAGATTATTTTAGCACTCGGAAACTACATGAACAGCAGCAAAAGAGGAGCGGTTTATGGATTCAAGCTGCAAAGTTTGGACTTGGTTAGTCAAGCCTGCCATCCGTTGTTCATTTTGAGGCAACCACACACTTATCTGACTGCGGTTTTTGTTTGTTTGCCTTGCAGCTACTCGATACCAAGTCGACGGACCGCAAGATAACGCTGTTGCACTACATTGCTAACGTGGTGAAGGAGAAATACACGCAGGTCTCCTTCTTCTACAACGAGCTGCACTACGTGGAGAAAGCAGCAGCAGGTGAGCCCTCATGGCTGTTTCCAATTCTATTCTATTCTAACCATGTACCGTAATTTCCGGCCTACAAGTCGAGACTTTTTTTCCACATGCTTTCAACCCTGTGGTTTATGCGGTGATGCGGCTAATTTGTGCAATATTTTCTAACGGCCGCAAGGGTGCACTTGAGCGGAAAAGGTAAGAATGAGACCGGTGGAATATATGTGTCGAGGAAGTGACTTTTACTGGCCCTGTTAGCGCGGCGCTAGCGTGTTGCAGCTGTTACTGGTGTGTCTCAGTGATATTTACCGGTTTTGTTTTAACCGGCCCTGTTAGCGCTAGCGTGGTGCTAAGGCCAGCGCTCACGCGAGTGGTAGCGTTAAACTCTTATCTGTCTTATCGTTGTAAATAGCTCGTGTTTCAATGTGGGCACTTGTGACTTTTCCACAGCTACGGCGTATGTATGTACCAAATGGTATTTCCTTTACAAATGTACTCGGTGAGGCTTGTGACCAGCTGCGCTCCGTAGGCCGGGAATTATGGTAATCATTTAACGTACTAGCCGAATTTTCTATTTTCTCCCATTATGTAGTTAAATGAGCCAAAACGGTATGCTGTACTTTTTGACACAGCTCATGGTGTACCTAAAGCTGTGACCAAGGACTATGCTTTCCCTGAATGTAGACTCACGCGTCAGCTCATGTTTTGCAGTGTCGCTAGACAACGTCCTGCTGGATGTGAAGGAGCTGCAGAGAGGCATGGAGCTGACCAAGCGGGAGTACAGCATGCACGGCCACAACACCATGCTCAAGGACTTCATCACGCACAACGAGAGCAAGCTGAAGAAGCTGCAGGACGACGCCAAGATCGCGCAGGTGAAGCCGGCGTCTTTTGGGGCACGCTGGAAGTGCGCCGCTAAAATGTCACGATTAAACAAGCTTGTTTGTTTCCAGGATGCCTTCGATGAGGCTGTGAAGTTCTACGGGGAGAGTTCAAAAACCACACCGCCCTCTGTCTTCTTCCCTGTGTTTGTCCGCTTTGTCAAAGCCTACAGGGTGAACATCTCGCGCATTCACACACACCAAATGCACAATTCCGATGTTGCAGGGTTACTGTGTCACAAACATTACGATCGGCACTTGTGCTAAGCCAACACGACCACTAACCCCTGATAATTACGGATTATTTTATGATGGGTTGGCAGCAACGGCGGCTACTCACCAGTGCAATAAAATGATTTTTATGATGCCATTTTTAGATAAATTTGATCCATTATTCTGGCTTACGTTGCTGCTTCAAAACGGTTGTTGTGGGACAAGCTACCCCTCCATCCAATTTCTGAGCTGCTTATCCTCAGGAGGGTCGCAGGAGTGTGGAGCCTATCCCAGTTATCGAACTGAATGCCAGCCAATCACAGCGCACGTGAAGACAGACAACAGTTGCACTCATAATTCGATCCACGGGCAATTTAGAGTCTCCAGTTGTAGGGCATTTATGGGTTGTGTGGGAAGGAACCGGACTTCCCGGAGAGAAAAAAACACCCAGGCATGGCGAGAACATCCTAACTCCATCCAGATTTGAACCCTGCGGTCCTCAGAACTGTGAGCCAAATGGTCTACACCTGCACCACCTTGTTAGCGCATCTCCCTCACAGTTCTGAGGACGAGGGATGGAATCCGACCTCGCATTGTGCTTGTAATTCTCCTGATGTACGAGTTTCGTTTTTAATAACAATTTCCTCAGTTAAGCGCCCCCAAAACTTAGCCGTGTGTGTTGTGATCTCCTCAGCAAGCCGAAGAGGACAATGAGCATCGAAAGAGGCAGCAGCAGCTTCTGATGGAGAAACTTCTTGAACAAGAGGCTCTGAGGGAGGAAGAACAGAAGGTAAGCAAACCGCGCTTGGGCCAGCTCTCACGCTGCCTCCGTGCCGATGTCAGGATCTGTTGTGGACCGAGTGCCTGGTGGCTCTGGTCCTGTGCTTCTCCAGCCCTACTGGGCTGCATCACCGCTGCTCAGGATCAGCCCTTACTCTTACCTTTGTGTCCCACCCCTAGTCACCGTCCCATAAGAACAAAAGGCAACAGCAGGAGCTGATCCAGGAACTGCGGAAAAAGCAAGTTAAAGACAGCCGCCACGTCTACGAAGGCAAAGACGGCGCCATTGAGGACATCATCACAGGTAATCTCATCGGGACTTGCTCGTTCATGATCACACTACATGCACGAGTAACCTTACGCATAAAGTCGCAGATACACGTGGGACTCTCCTGCATGAAGGTCCTCTTTGATAAACGCAACTAACAGATATTTGGGAGGCCATCTTGAAGTGAGCGAAGCTAATTCAGTAACACCTTGAAATGTTGTTGATGTTGTCGCTTATCTGCTTTGCCGTTGCCTAGTGACACGTGGCCGATGCTGTGACTAACTCCAAGCAAATTAAGCATTGTCAAGGCGATAAATACTCTTGCAGGCCACAACATTAGGTACACCTTCACCACGAGGTCGGCCAAAGCGTTTGCCGGGCCTAAAAAAAAAAAATTTGGAATCCTTCAGTCATTTAAATGCATTTTTGTTTATTTAATTTGAATGAGCAAATTTGTTGGACGATCGATGAGTAAGAATGTGAGCAGTGACCCGACTTACGAGTTTTTTTGGAGATACAAGCGCTGTATGGTGGCGAGGAACTCAACTCACTTAACAGCAAGGAGCTGTTGGGCAGATCGTGGACAATTCTTTAAAAAAAAAGCTTCAACTTGTTTAATGCCAGTCCAGTTGAAGATCACATAAAACGTAAATAAGGAGAATTACATGCATGTTTCAAACAAATGGGAAACACCATAGACAGGCTAATGATTAGCATGAGTTTGGTGATCGAACACTTTCATAAACAGTTCTTTGAACACAAATAATGCAAAAACACATGTTGACAGGCAATATTACAATACTGACACAAGTATGTATGCTGTATCCTCTGCAAAAAAAAAAAAAAAAAAAAAAAAAAGAGTAATATTACTAAAGATTTCTGAAATCACTTAAGTAGTTGAGTAAAACACTTAAAACACTTGTCTGTGTGACTGTATGTTGCCGCCCAGTGGCCAAGTCACCTACATCGGAAGAAGCCGCAGTGCAACAATCACACTGCACTACCAAGTTGTTTACATTTTACTTAGGTTATTTCAGTTTTTATAAAGTAAAAGGTTTATTTCGGGTTGTCCCGTTAGGGGTCGCTACATCTCTGATGAACGTTCATATTTGTTTGGCACAGTTTTTATCCCGGTTGCCCTTCCAGAGTAGAGGCCCCAGTGAGATATGAACTCATGACCTCTGGTTTACCAAACCAATGCTCTAACCACTGAGGTACGGAGCATTAGATGTTTTTAGCATCTAGAAGGGATTAGTGGCATTTCCATTTCCAATTAACACGTTTTTGGGAGGAGAACTGAGTGCCTGAATAAAACCTACGCAGGCACAGGTAGAAAATGCAAACTCCACACAGATCGAACCCGGGTCCTCAGAATTGTGGGGCTCACACTTGACAGATGCGCCACTGCGAAACTTTCTACTACTATAAAAACTCATGTCATTACCTTTGTAGAGGTGCAATTTTTGATAGAGCGCCTGTATTCGATCTCATCATCAAAATGTCTTGTCATTTTGTAGGTGTACGTACCTATTGTTGTGGCCAGCAACTCCACATATTCTATTAAATGTTAATAAACAGCTTGATGTGAAGATGATGATGATGATGATGCAATTTACCAGCGCCTGATGCTGTGACTGTTCTGTACAGTTTGAGAAGTATTGGATCCGCTATACAAGTTTGCTCACTTTCAAAGAAATCAAGTTTCTCTAATATTTTGGGCTGACCCAATACAATGCAATGAACGTGAGTGGACAATTACATTTAACATTTAAAAATGCTAACTAATTGAAACTTGTTAAATCGAACCATGCGACAGCCTGGGGGACGGGCTTAAGGGTCTGGAAGAGGCCATTTTCAAAGGTGTCATGGTGGAGTGTTTTTTAGTAGCGCTTATCATCACAAGGTTGCGGGTGTGCTGGAGCCTTTCCCTGTGTGACGGTCTGAGCGCTCCCGCATGCAGAAAAGTCTCCTTGTGATTAATGGACTGGCTGGAAGTTTACAAAATATACGTACATGCGCATTACTCACAAAGAGACTTTTCAGCACTGGGAGTGCTCAAACTGTCACACCAGCAAACTTGCAACTGGGGGTGTGGTACACCCTTCACTGGTTTCCGGTGTGACGGTCCTAGCGCTCCTCTCCTTGTGATTAACGCGCATGTGCGTATAGTTTGTAAACTTCCGACCAGTCTGAAACATCCCCATCCATGCTTCAACGCGTGCCATTCGACAACTTGATGCTGTGTTCGGTGTTCGCTATGGACGTCGCAGAAAGATGAATACGGCGTGTGTATATATTTTTATCAACTTTTGTTTCAAGGTTAGGTTAGGATATAACATATGTGTTAGCTCCCTCTATGTAGAAGAAGGGGAACTACGAGACCGGGAGATTTCCCAGTAAGTGTCTGCTCCGTACCCAGAGTTCCCCCGTTAGCGTTAGTAACGCATGCACATTAATCACAAGGAGACTTTTCAGCACGGGGGAGCGCTCAGACCCTCACAGTGGTCAATTTCAGGGCACATGCAAACAATTTGCACACACACTCTGGGACAATTCAGTCATCAATCAACTTATCACAAAGGTTTTTGGGATGTGGAAGGAAACTGGAGTACTGTGTGGGGGGGATTGGGAGAGGACCCCCACAAACTCCACAGGGGGGCCAAGACCTGAAACCCAGTCCTCAGAAGTGGTAGGCTGCAGGATTAACGAGTTTTCCACAGTACTTTTTGGTCTCATTTGTGTGGCCAGTACCGTGAACGTCTCATATGTCAAGTCTACCATTTTTTTTTTTTTTTTGGGGGGGGAGTCAGATATCGCCAAACATAAAAATGGTCGCCTGTTGTTTTCTTTGAAAGTGAGCAAATTTGGCAATGGATGAAATAATCGTGATTTCTTGGTGTCCAAATGCTTCTGGCTAACAGTGGCAAACTGCAGTAGAAGTCTTGCTCCTCCTAAATTGTGTGCCTTGTCTTGTCTTGTCTTGGCTGTCCTGTTTTTTGTCTGTCCTGTGCTTGTTTGTCATCGACGCAGTGCTGAAGACGGTCCCCTTTACCGCCCGCACCGCCAAGCGTGGCTCTCGGTTCTTCTGCGAGCCCGCCCTCAATGAGGAGTACCATTACTAAGCTTGTAGAACGCTCGCACGCAAACAACAAGGTTGTCGGAACGCTCCCCCCCCCCCCCCCCACCCACACTGACTTGTTGCCCTCAATCGACCTCGCACGCCTACTAACTTTCACGCGGCCACCACGATCGGGTGTTCCGTTTTCCTCCTGATCACACGTTGGTGAAGGTCCATCTGCATGACGTCATGAATCATCTTCCTCTAATTAACAGTCCACCATTTTGTCCTCCATCTTTTCCCTCTCAGACGACTTTAAATCAACAAAAGGGCATTTAATGGCAAGCTGCCACTTGAAGCTCAATGCTACCGTTTAGTGGCCGTGGATGGGAATGCAGTACAAGCCTCGACGATCATTTTAGATGATTGCGTGAGTGGATGTAGTGAAAATTCATTGATTTAACAACAGGGGGTTAATTTATTTTAACATAGGACCAGGTAAGTGAATACCGCATTATTTTTTTTTATTAAGATTGAGTACATTTGTCTGATGATCTTAAAGTTGGGAAAATTTGAGAAAGGGGCTAATACTTTATCACCGCAAGCTCTGGATATACACTCTAATTAATTTGTAATTACTGTAACATACAATCTGAGCAGCACAAACTTACGTTTTTGTACATTTTTACACAATTTGCTGGCTGATTTCATTTTTTTTTTTTTTCCCCCAGTCCACTTTTTGTCTTTTGCATGTTGATTTTCTGCATGCCACGTTGAAATACATTTTGCATCTCCCACACTACTTCCAACCACGTTGTGCTTGTTTTCCTGTCAACATATTCTTTGCTCAACGCATGCTTTTGTCGAATTTTGACGTGTTACGTTGCCCTCATCACGCTGCTGGCAGCCTCTGTGCAAAGATGTTGAAAAAAAAAATGTAGCAAATTGCTGAAAATGCTTTGGAACCCTCTTCCACCATCTTGAAATGCCAACTGAGCATCCTCCTGCTTTTGTTTTTGCACAGTTTAGCTTTAGCCGCCGTGCACCTTAATAACTTTTTTTTTTTTTGTCTTCTCTTTGTCCAGCCCTAAAGAGGAGTAACATTACTAAATTCCCCCACGTGTGCTCGAGGCTCAGGAAGTCGTCGGGTAGCACCCCAGTAGTGGTGGATGTGCCCCAAACCTGGCAAGCATCTCTTTATTTACCTCCAAGCTCTTAAACGCGCACCGCTTGCTCGCCACCAATTCGCTGGCTTTGCTCCCTGAAATTCAACGGCACTATTTCAAAAGTTAAACGCTCCAGTTGAGGACGGTTAACTGCATTTTTATTTATTCAAGAGAAATGCTCACCTCTTCAAGATGAGTTGACTGAATTAGTTTTTACACTTGGGGATTCCAGGTCTTAATTTTATTCTCCCAGTGGAGTCTACAAAATTGCAGTACACTATTTTCTGTCTTGCTTTATTTTATTCACAAGTGTGGAGCTGTCACCTGAGACAGTCCTAAGTCCCAATCCTTAATCACTAACCTATGCGATGGTGGTAGTGGGTTAGCGGTAACATAAGCACGTTCAGGCCATTTATACGAAACCACCAAATGGAAAACTGTAATTATGCCGTGCCGACGACCCGACGGTTTATTTTGCCGCTTGCTCCGTTCTTTGAAAGCTTGTACGCTGCGACCCTTGTGAATCGAGGAGGAATAAAAGGAGGAGGATGTCACTTTTGGCGTAACAAGTCGAAACAAAAATAAGCCCGCGGGCTGCCTCCTGCTGCTTTGACGGGCAGGCTGCCAGCGCCGCCTGCCCTGTCGTTCCAAACCCGCCTCCCCCGCGACTGACACGCGTCTCTGTTCTCCCTCGACACCCTCTCGCAGATCTTCGGAATCAGCCTTACAGGCGAGCGGACGCCGTGCGGCGAAGTGTGCGGAGGCGCTTCGACGACCAGAACCTGCGACCGCTCAACAACGGCGAGGTGGTCGTGTGACAGACGGACGACAAAACGGGGAACCGGCACGTGTGAGGGAGGACAAAGGGCGGATCTACAACTCCTTGTTTCAGCATTTCAACTTTTCATGGGTTCTAAGCATTTATTCCACGTCCAATTTGCGTGGACAAAGAACGCAATAGTACCTTTTTGACCTTAAGATGACTCTCAAGGAAATGGGAAAAAGCGCCGTTTGAGCATTAGGCACTAGACGGAAGGATGGAATGTTGCCAGCAGGTTTAGGATTATATCGATGTCATTAACATGGGAAGAACGTTAACCTGTGATAAATACACTATAGACTCTGTAGAAATATAGATAAAAATGACCTGCATTGACTTTTTTTATTTTTATTTTAGAAACAAGTGCCTAAACTTCCAGTTTGTCTCATTTTTGTTGTCACTTCCTAACATCAGTTTGAAAGCCGCGGACGGGAAAGAAGGAGAATGTACGAGACATATTTGCTGTTCAAAAACTCCCATCGATGATTTAAGAACAGAAACGCAATTTTTGGCAGTTAAGCGCAGAAATTGAATGTTGAAAGGTGAACGCTGCTCCACGTGCAGTAAGGGAGGCGAAAATGAAATTTTTGTTGGGTTTAAGTCAAAACCAGAAATGACGGGATATGAAGAAAAACAGCATGTCAAGCAAGAAAGGCAGATGGAGTTTGTCTGCAAAAATCAATCTATATAAATAAATAATATACAAAACTTGGCTTTGGGGAGGCCTTCAAAAATTGTTCAAGACAACTTGTAACCACTTGGAAAAAAGGACAAAAAAACAATTGCATTCCCCCATATGATTTTTTCCTCATAAAATTATTACCTTGTACATTTCTTTTCTGTAGTTTTTTTTCTCGCAAAATTCTAATTGTAAAATGTGAATTTTTTTCTTGTGTAAAACTTTTTGTAAAATTTTGTACAATTTCTTGTAAAATGACTTTAAACTATGCCTTTATTCCTTATAAAATTCATGAAATTAAGATTTGTAAAATGAGATTGGGAAATGATTGTTTTCTTGAAAACTTTTATTTTTAGTACATGTAGTACTTTTGCTTGGTTCTAAAACCTTTTCTCCTAAAATGGACTCGTTTCTGAAGATTTTTTTTCCTGATAAAATGACCCCCAATATAATTAAACCTTGCACAAATATATAAAATATGATTAGCTTTTTAAATCCCCCCCCAAAGCAGCAGCCAAAAGTGATGCATCATCAGGACTTTTTAATTTTTTAATGGCTACCTGGTGAATATGAATTTAGAGATTAAGGGGAAAACGTAACTAAATGGCCTGCATTTTGTTTTGAGGACAACTTTGTCAGGTGCTTTTCGCACAAATTTTTCCAAAAAGTGGCACGTAGCGGGACCGAGACTGAACATTTCTGCCAAGAGCTGTCATAACTGGAAGATTTTTTAATTTTGTAAACATACACGTTCCTACTACTGCATCTATCAAATGTATATTTAATCACTTTTCATGGTTACATCTCAAGTGTTCTAAAAATGCTTCCTAACTGTACAGTTTTTGTTTTTTTTTTTTTTTTGCTACAAGCTTATGTGCTGAAGTCATCCAACTAGACGATTATTAATATTGTACATAATGTTCAAAACATTGCCTTGTGCTCTACATCTTGAATGTGTTTTTTTTTTAACTTATAGTTGCATTGTGTATGTATGTGTGATACGTCTATTTAAATGAAGCCAAATGCAGCCAGGAGCAACATTTTTCAGAAATGTCTACTTTGGCACTTCCAAAGTATTTTGGACATTGAAGAATAGGGATGGACATTCCTAATGACGCTTGTTTTCGGATCACAACGACGCAAGTGTGATGACGAGCGTTTCTCACTCGGTTTCTGGTTTTGTTCTCGTTCCTTCCTCTTAATGATCTCCATTTTCAACAAACGAATAATACCGGCATATTCTTTTGGTTTTACCTTTTCCAACAGTGTATTTCAGCTGTTTTTGCGCTCGCTGCAAATTAACAAGTTTTTCTTTTTAATTAGGAGACGTTACATTTCCAATAAATATGATGAAATAAACATTTGACGTTGTGATTGAATTTTCTGTATTGCTTCCCCATAAATGCAATCATACATTCAAAGTTGTAATTCTTTCCATAGACTATACCCTGAACTGGTCTGACGAATGGTTTTCTTGAGCAGATTTTTTCCTTTCAATTAAAACGTTACACTACATTTAATATAATATGGAATAAAACCATTAAGACGAGATCCTTCTATTCTCCTGTAGTCCTTTATTACATGAAGTTAGAACCCGAATTGAACAAATTGTGTATAAAAGCTCACGGGCCCGCAATCACATTGAATCAAAACGAGTTTCCTTTGAAAGTTCCGCTCGAAGCGCTTTTGCATTCGTGGTGAGAGTCCGATACAACAGTTACTAAAACAAAGCTAAGAAAAACGCGAAATGTGGACAGGATGAACAAAGCGACTGCTAAAAAAAAAAACAAAACAAAAACCCACACGAGTGCAGTGTTGAAGATTCTCGTGGAGACCTGAAAGGGGGCGCTATCACCTTGTCGGGAATGCGTGAGTGTGGCTGGGACCACCGCTCATCAAGGTGCGTCCAGCTGCTCCAGTAAAGTTCTTCTTCTTTTCTCCAGTTCACCTTCGCTCAGTTCACTCCCTGATGTGTCCCAGCCGCCCTGAACGCAACACACGTACACAAAAGAAATAAAATCTTGAAAAATTGAAATTTGCCTATAATGTTAAAAATGTTGAGTAAAATGTCAACTCATTTTACCTCCATTTATATATTTACAAAGATTACAATTTCCATTTTTTAAGATAAAGCTTGGAAAATGGACGATTACCAGGCAGTGTTTAATAATAATTTGTATGGATTTGTATTTTTGAGTTTTATGATTGAATATTTTGTCACTTTTTTTTAACATTTACTATAAACTTTCACAACTCATTTTCTATTGCAAACTTATCACTTTTCAATTACTAATTCATTGTACAGTCAACTGTCATTACTTTCTCTCATTTTCTATTACAAATGCAGTATACAGTTTTTAATTACTTTGTACCCATTCCATTAATTTTTTTCATTCCATTAAATGTTTTTTTGTGGTAACATCCAAACAACCAGTAGTTATAAAATTTGTATTGCTTTGTACTTCATTTATAATCACTACTTTTTAAACCTTTGCATTCCATATAACGTCCATCCATCCATTTTCTTAGCCGCTTATCCTCACAAGGCTCGCGGGGTGTTTGAGCCTACGCCAGCTGTTAACAGGCAGGAGGCAGGGTACACCCTGAACTGGTTTCCAGCCAATCGCAGGGCACATTGAGAAAACAGCCGCACTCACAATCACACCTAAAGTTGCATGACCGGAGAAAACCCACGCAGGCACAGGGAGAACATGCAAACTCCACACAGGTGGGGCTGGGATTGAACCCGGGTCCTCTGAACTGTGAGGCCAACGCTTTCCAGCTGCAGCACCGTGCCTCCCCATATATTGTTGTCTTTATTTATTTTTTTTTATAATTTTTGCAATGGTTTTACCTAGTCACTTAGGAGTTAAAATAAATGTTTGCATACTGCATTGCTTTTACCATTTAGTTTAATTGCATTGATCCTCTTCTGCATTTGCATTCCTTGAAAATACTTGTATATATTTTTGATATTTCTGATTTTGGTACAATAGCTTTTTGATTTATTTACTGTCAATTAGCTGGGATACGCTCCAAAACGTCTGTGACCCTTGTGAGGATAGGCGGCTTGGAAAAGGGATGGGTGTAGTGGACATTAAAAAAATAATTCAAAAGTAATTATTTGTATTTGTATTATAGTAAGTGAGACAGTTTTACTCAACTATTCAATTTTAGTCTTATTACCGACATTTTTCTTTGTTTTTATTGTTATTTGCCATGTGACTGCACGTTTTTCCAAAGTTAGTAGTGGAGAAAAAGGCAAACCTCCTCTTTGTTGGCTTTGCGTTTGGGGGACTTGTGTTTGCTGTCCGAGTGAGACTTGGCTCGGGCCTTGTCGCCATCTTTGTCGCTCTCTTTGTCCCTCTTGGCGTCTTTTCCTTTCTTCTCGGCAACGTCAGAGTCAGGCGAGCCCTATCGGCAACACAGGCGCACCCATTGTTCGTCACGACACCTTGTAGAAAATACACTCGGTGCCATCTTGACTTACCACTTTTCAACACATATGAATGATTTTAGCCCAAATTTGAGTTCCTAGCGACTTTCAGATATGACTCCATTTGAAGAAGGTACTGTAGCGTCCCGGCCATGCGGTAAAACAGAGCCGCAGTTGTCATTGCACTTTCAGTCGTACGGTGACTGCAAAGAGCTGCTGTAGGCCACGACTCACACTGACACTCACGCGCAGATGAAACGACTTCAGCTTCAGATGTCAGTGGCCGTGCCCGTTAAGGGACACAAGAAACACGCCAATACTCCAATATAGTTAATACAAATGTCGAATATTCTGTTTCATTAATCCAATGCTGTAATTCATTTAAAAACTTTTTACATTTTTATCTCAATCCCTTTTCTCTAAATAGTAGATAGTAAAATTTTGTATCTTGTATTCATATACCTTACAAAAATGGTCATTTCCAAATATTTTTATTTTCCTCGAGGTTTGACTTGAAAATCACAAAAACTGGAAAATATGATTAATAAATACTGTACTTATTCAACCCTTCAATATGACTGTCAAAACTACGGACAGCTGTAGAGGAAAGGACGGCTAGATTAATATTAACTTCAAATATTGTTCATAGGCGCTGAAAAAAAAAAAAAAAAAAAAAAGGTCTGCGGTTTTGGGGTTGTGGAGCGGATTAATGACATTTCATTTATTTCAGCGAGCTAAATGAATTTGCACTACAATAACGGTAAATTGAGTTAAGAGCTTGCTCACAAAACAAATGGAACTCATAAGTCATGATGGCGCGCGAGCGAGCGCTTGAACTTACAGACTTGTGTCGTCTCTTCTTGGCCTTCTTCTTGTGCTTCTTGGACTTTTTGTAGCTCCTCTCTGGGGGCAGAAGTCCACAACGTAGGTGAGCGTCTGCAGATTCTCAAAGTGCCCGTCCACCCGTCCGTTCGTCACTCACCTGACTCAGCGCTGGAGGAGCGCTCAGAAGGGGTTTTGGATGCGGACCGTTTCTTCTTCTTGTGGTATTCCTCTTCTTCAGACTCGGAACCCTGAGGAGGCAATAAATAATGAAAAATGTTAACATAGGAACTGGTGGAGGAATTGTGGGAGGTTTTTTTTGTTCCCCTGACCGATCGGGAGCGAGACCGCTTCCTGTGGTGCTTCTTGGACTTCTTGGAGTGCTTCTTGGTCTTGGAGTGGTGATGCTGGCACTCGTGCTGTCAAGCCACGACGCGGGTATTGATTAAAATCGAGACGGGGAGTCGAAGTTGGCTACCGCTGCCACTGGAGCTCACCTCCAAGATGTGCATGAAGTCTTTGAAGATCCGCTTCCTCTCAGATTCCAGCGTGATGTCTTCAAAGGCCGCTTCCTTTAGGAAACGTTCCCTCACCTGGAAAAGGCAACATTAGGTTCCTTGGGAGAAATCTCGAGACCGGGGATTCTCAAAATATGGTAGGGCAGCTCCCTCTAGTGGTATGCAAAAGAATTAAAGCGGCCAACCATACATACCGGTGTTATTTTTTAATTCAGTACGTTTTTTAAAGTAAAGTTTCATTGTATTTAACTAAAGCAAAACAGTAAAATGGCAAACTTTGATTTTAGTGGCTCTACTCATAACGGGAATTTTTTTCAATTTAATTATTATTATGTGCCCTGATTGACTGGCAACCAGTTCAGGGTGTACCTCACCTCCTGCCCGTTGACAGCTGCAATTGGCTCAAACACTCCCGCAACCCTTGTGAGGATAAGCGGCTAAGGAAATGGATAGTCTTGACAGTACTGTTTGTGCAATTTGCAGGATTTTAACCATAAAAAAAATAAAAAACCTCAATCCTTTCTATTCAAGAACAATAACAAAAACAGAATCTCCAAACCACATTTCAAATTTCAAAACGAGCAATTGAGAAATAAAGTAAGATAAGTGTAAAGATGATGTCGTATTGCTGGGAACTGATTTTAAGTTTTATGGCCGAAATAAAATTTTGCGACTTTATATTTCAGTGATTTATGAGGCAATGACGTTCTTCTGGATACTTTGTCCTCAGATTTTAGTTTTCCAAACATACATCACATCTATTCATGTTTCAGAAAAAACAAAATTAGCATATACAGTGGACCCCTGCATAGTCACGTATTCCAAGGTTTTTCATTTTTTTAATAGCCATTATTCAGATATCCCGCTCCCTCCCTCATGAGGTCTTCTTCACCCGCGGCAATTATAATGAACGTCAATTATTCACGGATTTTAGCTATTTGCGGGCTGGCCTGGTCCCGATTCCCCACCAAAGCAGGGGTCCACTTTACTAACATGCAAATGAAAACGCATCCAAGCTAAAGCACTACTTTTTCCCCGAGAGTCTTAAACTGATCTCTGAACCTCACGTTTGGAGATGTTTTTACAGGAGGTGAGTGAAGCCTGGTTTCACAAGTGCGGCCACTTTTAGAAATTGCGAGTTGATCCGGTTATATGCCGATGCATCAGGAAAAGTGCAGTGTGGAAAAATGGACTGCAAACTAAATGTCAAAATTGATCTAATAATGGATTTCAACCAGTATTTATCAGTTTCACTTCATTTCCGGACTCAACATAAAAAAAAAAAAAAAAACGGTTCTCAGTGGCTCAAACGGTGCCCGATATCCGATGTAACTTACGGCCTCCCACACGTCCTCGGGCTCCAGGGAGGGCGTGGCCTGCTTCAGCATGGTCTTAAAGGCCGCCTCTTTCCTCTTCATCTTCCTCGCCTCCTCTTTCTCGCGCTCACGCTCCCTCGCTTCAGCTTTCTCCAGCAACTGAGCAAAGAAGTTCAGAAGAGGCTTTAACAAAGTAGAACTCTCTCTTCACAGAGGGCCGCCTCTGCTCAAACAGATGCTGTACCCCAAGGTGCAATCGTAAAATATCATTATTTCTTGCGGGGGTGGGGGTGGAGGGTCGGCTTACGCTGTTGAAGGCCAACTTGATATTTCCCGCATCAAGTGTGGTGGCTCTCTTGTCTGAGCTGATGACTGATCCAAAATCGTCAAAGCTGGTGTTGACTTCAACCAGGAAGCTCTTGTCCTGAAGACATATTTAGATAATGAGTCAACCAAATCAACTTATCACAACAATGCAAAGGTACAATGCAGCTTTGTGCTGACCTTCAGGATGTCTTTGATAATCCGCTTCTCATCGTGGTAACGCGCCTTCAGGTCTTCCACGTAGAATTTGAAAAGGTCCAGAGGAGTGGAGCCTGTAGAATAGCGCACAGAAAGATGCAGATGGGCTTCATCTTTGGATGGCCTGTGGCAACTGTTCTGCGTCTTCCAAGTCAGATTTGGTACTATGACAGACATCATTATGTGTGTGGTGTGCAATCTTGATCATCTGAAGTACACCACACGCGACAAGAGCAGGAGGAGCAAACCTGATTTTTTTTTTTTTTTTGGCCTGTCATGTGTGAGATCAATCAAATGTTGAAACATTAAAAATCAGCTTATTTGCACCCCGCTTAAGATGTTGTTTGTGTGTCGTGTTGCTATTCACATGGCTCTTACCAGGCTGGCCCAGCATGTTGGAAAAGCGGATGTCAGAGCTCAAGGTGGGGTACATCTCCATCCAGGCTGACATGGAATGCAGCTGGCCGTGGTCGTGGAGCTCATCTAGAAATTTCTGTGCCAAAACAACAAATACCTCATCGATGCACAATCTTACAGTGGCTCAAACTGCGTTGTGACGGCTGACCTGAAAGGACTCCCTGTTCTTGCGCTGACGCCTCCTTTCCCGCAGGAGCGTCTTCTGCTTGTCCTCCTCTTCCTCCTTCTCAAGGGCACGGATGTGCTCCTCAAAGCAAATGAGCGCATCCTCTTTGTCCATGTCTGTCAGCGCAAAATGACAAAAAAAATAATAATCACCCGACTGGCCCCCGTTCGCATTGGGGGAACCAACCACGATAATGCTTTCATTTGTTCAAAATTAAGATTTTATTTCAAAATAGGTCCTTGATACTAAGATCCCGCAAGATGGTAAGAAAGCACTTTTGTCTCAATGAAGCTTGGCACCAAGACACCACCAAAGCACTACTTTTGACTAAGTGTAACTCAACTCACTTCAACATAGTTCCTTGTCACCAAGATGTCATGAGATGGTGGCAAAGCACTCACTCAAACTTGTTAATTGACATGAAGATGCCACTAAATGATGCTATAGGACAACTTTTGCCCAAATCTGCGGTCTCCAAACATTTTCCTCCAACGACCCCAAACAGAAGGAAGCGCAAGTCGAGAGCGAGTGGGCAATTCGAAACCCAGATTGAACTGTTGGATGTCTAAGAGTGTCGTTGGGCAAGACACTGAACCCTAAACTGATACGAGTGGACCCGGGACCACCTTGGATGGCAGCAGCACCACATTAGTGTATGAATGTGTGTGTGACTCGATGAATGTGAGGATCTGTAAAGCCCATTTGTTACTTTATGGATAAAGGACTACTTAAGTGCACTCCATTTATCATGATCTTTCAGCATTTGGGGTGGCCAGTGGCCGTGTACCCCACTAGAATAGATCTACACCTGCACTGAACAGAAGCAAATCTCCAATCTTGAAACCAAAACAGGAATATTCTGTACGACGTTGACCTTGGCCTTATGATCTATGACTGGTTGAAAACAAGAAAATGGGAGATGAGAAGCATTCCTTCTCTTCTGCTGCATTGCCACCCAGTGTAGAAAGTAAGTACTGTAGTACAATGTACACAAATGGGACAGGTTATGTCCAATGTTTTAGTCTATGCTACAGGGTGCAAAAAAAAAAAAAAAAGAATATGGATAATGGGCCACAAATGGCTGACAGGCTGTATTTTGGACACCACTGGTCTAAATCAAGCTCCTCAATTCGGATCAACAAAACTCCCGGGCACCAAGATTAAAGTTTAAAAGAAAAGCACAACGTTTGTCTAAATGAAGCTCAACTCATTTTAACAGTTAACACCACCAAAGTATTTTGTGTTTTTGTTATTATTACTATTGTTATTAGTATTACTAATAGTATCTCTTATTATCAATGTGGAATGGCATATATGCATCGGTCAACTGTTGGGAAATTAATGAATAGTAAAAAATAGATCGGTAATCATTGTAAGGGGGGGAAAAAATGCATGCATACTCTGCAGCTCCTCATCCTCAGCAAATGTGGGATTGTCGAGCAGGTACTGCTGAGCCTCGGACCAGGTGGTGCGGTACGTGACGTTGGCCATGTTGTCCAGAATATTCTTCAAGGCTTCCCAATTCCTCTTTCTTAGCTGCTTGGCTTGTTCCTGAAGGAGGAGAAAAAGGCAGTTTGGACACGCGATGATGCGGATGTGTTCAACAGTCCTGCTGAAAGAGATCTCACCTTTTCCTTCTTTGCTAGGTAGAATAAGACATCTTCATAGATCTCCTGTCTGTCTCTCTCTGGAACACAGCTCCATACCTCTTGGTCGTTGAACATCTGCTCCGCTTTCCTGCAAAAAAAAACACACACACACATTTTGTGGAATGTTTACACAGCTATTCAGAGGCATAAGTTAACACTTATTGCTCTTTGAGGCTCAAATAGTGGCCTCCTCTAATCAACTTTACACCAATAAACGCCTGGTACTCTGCAGTAGAGTAAATAAAGACGTGCAGCTGATATTCAAAGAATTGCAGAAATGAAATGGTCTATAAAGACATTGTTTCCATAATGGTCTGGACACCTGTGGCTAGCTGCCCCACATGA
Source organism: Syngnathoides biaculeatus (assembly GCF_019802595.1). Taxonomy (NCBI): domain Eukaryota; kingdom Metazoa; phylum Chordata; class Actinopteri; order Syngnathiformes; family Syngnathidae; genus Syngnathoides; species Syngnathoides biaculeatus. Next base: position 14,139,883 of record NC_084653.1, on the reverse strand, counting down.
TTACGCCACTCTCCACAGAAGGCTCTGAAGTCGGCTGCTCGTCAAGCTCAAATTTGTGAGTTCTGTCTGTCCGATTGACTTTTACCCAAATGTCAATGCGAAGACACTGCTTTATCACATCAACACTAGTGAGACAGGCAATGATGTCAGATGAAAAGGAAGCATGCTAGGACTTAAGAATGATGTGCACAAGTCATGGCCTCATACTGACACTGGCTGTAAAATTGATTATGCAGGGAATACCTAGTCAGTATAGCCAGAAAAAAAGGTTTAACATTGGAACACACTTGTATCTGGTGGTGGATGTCATCTTCTCATGGTTCTCCAAGAACCTCTGGAAGGTTTCTTTGGATTCCTTATATTTAATTCTTGCCTCCTCTTTCTCTTCTTTCTCCGTTTGGACCTTGTATGCATTAAATGCCTGCTTCTTCTCGCTCAGTTTAGGGAGAGCGCTTGAGACAAAAATTACAATTTAAGGTCAGAATGAGATACTCCTGCCGGAGTCAAGAGGATGAAACATTCACAGGAGAACGTGTTACCTGTAGCGGGGGTCATTGATAATCAATTTCATTGCTTGTTCCCATGAAGAGTTGGATGACACGCCCTGAAACCCATCAAAGAGAAACTGTCAGACCAAATATTGGGGCCTGACTGATTTTGATTATGACATTTGGCAGAATAAATTCAGAGCAGATTTAGTTTTAAAAATATGAGAATGAATGAATGAAATAACTTTTTTTTGGGTCCCTTAAAGCTCACAATGACAAAGACATGAACTAAAGGCAATTCATAAATTGAAAACTCTAAATTGCCATAGGTGCGAATGTGAGTGGGGACGGTTGGTTGTTTGCGTGCCCTGCGATTGGCTGGCAACCAGTTTAAAGTGTACCTAACTACCTGCACCTGCCACCTCAGTGAGGATAAGCGGTTGGAAAAATGGATGGATGGACAATACGTTCCTCTTTTGCATTTGTTTAACTTTTTAAGAGAGGAATGTCAGTACAAAAACTTGCAAAAGATTTAGACCATAAATATATGCAGCATATAATAAGCAACATGAGTGAAGTTACATGATGGCTTTTGGTTTCTTTCAATTTAATGTTTCTTTTATTGTATTGTTTTCTTTACTGTAAAGTGATGACTTCAAAACAAGAACCAGAACCATCTTTCTCAGATGTCAAATTATGCTACATTTATATATGGAGTACAGTGTCTCAAAATGAAAGTGGAGAGTCTTTTCCTTGTTTTTAAACCCTTTCCTAAAGAAAAATGTCCCCTTAAGAACTGTGTTCAATGGTCACGCAAATGCTGAAATTCTAGTAGTTTGTTTGCATTGTCATTATTTTTGTCTTAAATTGTAATTTGTTTGTGTAAAGGGGGGAAAAAAAAAAAAAAAAAAAAAAAAAAAAAAATCGAGAAAAAAAAAACTAAATAACTGGTGATTGGAGAAGGGATAATGGTGGCTGATCTGTTCATACTAACATGAATAAGGACAATCATTATGGGATGTTGGTTTTCCTGATGTTTTTAAAAGAAGTAAATTGTACACAACTAGTTGTGACCCAGATAGCGGAAAGGCTCCCTCGGAGACGTGCAGCCATTTTCATAATGACTAATAGATGCAGGGTTCAGAGTTGTGGCGCGACAGTCATTCAGAGAAGTGTCACTGAGGATTTATTTCCGCCGCTTGCCTCTCCCAGGGAGAACCTGCAGCATCCATCATCCACGTGCTGCTATCTCATCACTTGCCATAGTTATTCAAAGTCACTGAAGCACGTCGCTAACTCTTGCCACTTTAATCCCAGCAACGTAGTGTGTGTGTGTGTTTGGTCTGAATAAAATCTAAATCATAAAGAAAACCAATATGATCTTTGAGAAAATTGTGATTTTTTTTTTTTTTTTTATTGAGAGCATCGGAATTAAAAAGTCAAATTCTAGAAGCAGCAGTGGTTGCATTCTTTTAAAGGCACTTTTCCACAGCAACACGAAATGAAGATCAATGGCTCAGGTGCAACTTCCGTGGGGGACTTGGGGGTTTGGATCCACATGGAATTACACATGGGTTGATCAGCACTGTCCGACACGACCATCAGCATTTGTGTTACATCACTGACAATGTAAGAATGTGCAGCTCAAAATATAGTCTCCCAAAACTGACTATTTACAAGAAATTAGTCTCATAGATTAATTTATAATCTTTTACTTACCTTAAGACCAATTACAAGTATTTACATCCTAGCATTTGCCGATACCATGTACAGACACTTGAAAATGCCATTATGTCTTACAATTGTCTTGAAAATGTCTTACTTTACTCAAATATTATTCAAAAACCCAACAAACTTTTCTTGAACATTTCATAGGTCAAATATAACGTTTTACA